>NC_083608.1:34772075-35075105 GCF_029168945.1 Cannabis sativa | reverse complement strand
ACCCTCAAGTCAAGCTCAACACTTGAGCAAAATTCAACCTAGAATTCAAGTCCATAACCATGAACATCAAAACCCCAAAACACAAACTCAAGAACAACACTAAAATCAGAGCTGCAAACTCAACCAATAACTCACATTCCATGCTCAATAAACATATATCACAACTAAATTATGCTTTACACACTCTATTCACCAAGATCAACATCAAAATCAAGAACATGCAATTCACAACATCACAACCATTTTCATGCTCTTCTAACAACAAAAATCAGCAAACTTTAATTAGAAATAAAGCTGAGAAAACTACCTTAAACTCAATCCAAAAGCAAGCTCAAAATTCCACAATTGCAAAGCTTTGATTCCACACCAACTTCAAGCAATTCTCCAAACAAATTTTGGAAAATCAAGAGGGTTTGGAAGAGAGAAAGAGGGTCGGATGAGAGAGAGAATAACACCAGAAAATTCATTTTATTTTCCTTATAATCATTCTTTTATTAAACATAAATTAAGGGTCTAAAAGACCATTTTGCCCCTAGGGCCAAATAACATTCACTTAGGCATGCAAGGGCAAAAAAATAACATTTACACACCAATTCAAACCCAATTAAATTTCAAATTTCTCATTATCAAATAAAATGGCAATTAATTCAATCTAATTTTCATTTCGGGCCCGAACCCGGTTCGGCCCGAAATACCCGGTTGTAACTATACCGCGCCAACCTGTCAGAACACACCTGAAAAGACAACACAGGCATACTATATAATAATATAGTTCTGTTAAGCACATAATTAAATTAATTTCATCAATTTACCCTTCTCGGGTCATAATTACCAAAATACCCCTGGCTCACCATCGGGGTCTTAACATGTTAAATTTCATATAATTTCACATATATTGAACTATATAATAATATAATTCCTCAATTAACTCATAATTATCTAGTTAGGGTTTTGGTAATCCTTTTCTTAATCCCGGGTATTACAAAGGATATGGACCTTTCCTACGTTTCCAAGCTACCATTGATGTTTCTAAACCTCTGCTTAGAGGAAAGATGGCTAAGATTTGTGATTTTAGGGAGGAATTCTGGGTGGAATTTTGTTATGAGCGGCTCCCTGAATTTGGTTTTAAATGTGGTATCATAGGCCACCTTTTGAAAATTGCCTTGTTTTCCTTAATTAACTTTACAATGGGATAGAACCATCTCTTTCTTATGGACCTTAAATGATAGGCTCCCCCTACCATCTTCAGGTTATGATCGTTACAGAATTGACTTTGGGAAGGGTAATGTTTGGCCTCTTATGACCTGATTGGCAAAAAAATCTTTCACTGCTGCTGTCCCACACCTTGCTGATAGGTCGTCTCCTCATCCTTTTCCTTTAACTGCATTTGAATCTTCCTCTTCTCCGAACAACAACTTGCTTGGCCATCATTCCATCAACAATAGGTCCTATCCACAATCACATGCTTCATTTGATGACACTAATCAAGAAGTTTTTTGAAATGCCTTTTCCTTCCTACTTACCTTTATCTATTCCTACTGTAACCTCAAGGATATCATCTATTTCCATTTCTACTTATCCTCCATCAACCAATACAGGCAGCACTAGTTCACATTTATATAATGCTTTCAATTCTCTGCCCCAGCCAACTGTTACTGAGGCTACAACTGTCTTAACTTTTTCTCTTCATATGGCCAATCAAATCAATTTTCAAAGAAGTAACTTGGACGTCCATGACCCTACTGCTATGAATAATCTCAAAGAGAATATGTATCCTAATAAAGTTCGTAAGAGGCATGTTAAAATTGAATCCTTTCGAAGTGCTCTTAACCAATGTCGTTTCAACAACTCTGGTCATTTAAATCCCTCAATATCAACTAACTCTTCGAATGAATGCAAGTTTTTGGTTTTCCATCAGATTCGGCACAGCAGTAGTTTGAAAATTCTACAGTGATTGTTGAAGATCATTGCGGTTCGCCATGAATATCCTTAGTTAGAATGTTAGGGGTTTGGGGAACCCGTTTGCATTCTGACATTTACGATTGCTTGTTGGTTGGAGTCTTAAATCTCTACTTCATCTGCATGGTCACATAATTGAAACTGACTCTCTTCTGGCAGTTCAAGGATTGAAGAATTCGACTAATTACCTTTCAGCGTTTCAAGCCATTCTCAATGATATTTACCTTCTTGTTTCCAATTTCTCACGAGCACAAATGTTTTATGTTTATAGATTTGCTAATAATAAAACCTACTTATTGGCTAAGTCAGAAGGTATTTAGTTGGAAAAAATTCCATCTCTATTTATGACACTTATGTAATTTATTTTAAAATTAATATAATTATCTTCTCTCAAAAAAAAAAAAAAAAAAAAAAAGAGAGAGAGAGAGAGAAGACATAGACAATACCGAAAATAAAGAATATAGAAATGTGCATAAAAAATTAATTATATTTTACAGCGTGAAAAGTATGTTATAAATGTAGAGAAGCATTCATATACTTTTTTTTAATTATTTTTTGTCGTTCTTTGGTCCAAAATAGATAAAAGAATCATTATGAGTGGTCTAAATAAGAAGAAGAGAGTAGAAGTGCATATGCAAAAGTAGGCGTAGGTTACAAGAGAACAAATGATATCATCATAATGTAGTTGAATATCGGAAAACACAAAAACAAATTGGCAAAACCCTTGTTTTCCGCTGACACAATATTCTTCCAGTTGACAATTTAGAACGAAAGACAAATGTTTCTTTATTGCAATTTACTACATATACATTCTTCTATGAAATTAAGCTTTCATAGGCATCAGCATTTTACTACAGTGCCACATTGATATTTCTCATCAGTGGTTAGGTTGTTTTCATTCTCAAACAAAATGGCTGTAATAAAATCTCAGTACAAATTAATAATACATGTGAAGTGGATGTATAGTAGCAATAGCAAATAAATATGCATAGATATTCTTTTGCACTACTACCAGTTGGACTTGAACATCGTGGACCCCTTTCATGACTCAACAAAACTCAAAAAGTAATATTTATAATGTTAAAGAAAGAGACTTGTGAGAGCATATGTATGGTTTTCTTTTCTAATTTTATTGATCAATCTCTCGAATTGGAGATGGAGGACCACTCCCTCAGCCTCTATGAGGAGATGAGGTTGGTACTTGGTATATATAATATATGGTCCGTAGGTGTTATATAATTCTACTGTACAATTCTTCATATAATACGAAGGATCACTTTTAGGGTGCGTTTGGAAAGCCACAATGTAATTGTATTTGTGTGTAATTGGAGGTAATTACACAATTTGGCATTTTTGTCTGACCATGTAATTACACTGTAACTGTGTAATTGAAAGTAATTGAGGGGTTCCAATTACACTCTCCAATTCTCATGGCTCCTATGAGAATTGAATGTAATTACACTGTATAATTACTAAAAACTTTCCATATTAAACGTTAGCTATTAAAAAAAAATATTATTTTCTCATATAATTACTAACTATTTTGCCAAATAAGATATTAGGAATTCATATGTAATTACCATCTCATATCCAAACACACCTTGCATTTTAAAATATAGTGTAATTACTACCCTAGTAATTACACAGTTACTTCCAAACACACCCTTAATGAATTATGAAATTGATTTGCTTGATTAATTACGGGTGACTATTCAATGGTTATATTTTGGGTAAATGGCAACAAAATCTCAAATACTTTCGTTTTGGTTTCACTAAACCCCCACAACCCAAATTTCTACGGGTAAACCCCCAAAACCACTATTATGTTAGCAATTTACCATTTCCGTCCAAATTTAGCTGTTAAGTGCCAGGTTGGCTTGTCCACGTGGACACAATATACACGTGACACAATTTTATTGGTCCATGTAAATAATTATATTAAAAAAATTAAAAAATTAAAAATAAAATTAAAAAAAATTATAAATAAAAAATAAATAATTTTCTTTTTCTCTTTCTTTCTTTTTTTCCTTTCTTTTTCTTTTTCTTTCTTTATTTTTTCTTTTCTTTCTTTCTTTTTTTGTTTTTTTACTGAAACGATTCTCTCTCTCTCTATCACTCTCGCTCTATCACTCTCTCTCGATCTCGTCTCTCTTTCTCTCTTGGTTGGGTTTTCAATCTAGGATTTTCAAAACCCTTGGGCGGCCTCTCCACCCTCACTGAAATTGATACAATACCCAGAAATTAATAGAACAAATTTTGAATAGAAAATACCCAAAAATTGATACAATACCCATATCCATATACAAAATTGATAAAATACCTCGAAATTGATACAATACCCATATACAAAGTTTTGAACAGAAAATACCCAGAAATTCCGACTCGGTCTTCTTCTCCACTGAGATTGAGTTGCAGCATCTACAACTCGGACCGAACTCGCCGCAGCAGGGAGGGTTCTTGGGTGGAACTTCGCCGACTCTGGTGGTGAAAGACCAAGGGAACGTGAGTTTGGTGGAGGGTTCTTCTTCGGTGGTGGTGGAATCGTCTCGACCTTCCTTTGGATATGGATCAACCTTCGTCAAATGGGTCTGGAGAGGAGCAGATGGGTTTTGGGGTTGGGGTTTAGTGAGGGTGGAGAGGCCGCCCAAGGGTTTTGAAAACCCTAGATTGAAAACCCAACCAAGAGAGAAAGAGAGACGAGATCGAGAGAGAGAGAGTGATAGAACGAGAGGGAGAGAGAGAGAGAGAGAGAGAGAGAGAGAGAGAGAGAGAGAGAGAGAGAGAGAGAGAGAGAGAGAGAGAGAGAGAGAGAGAGAGAGAGAGAGAGAGAGAGAGAGAGAGAGAGAGAGAGAGAATCGTTTCACCAAAAAAAAAAAGAAAGAAAAGAAAAAAAGAAAAAGAAAAAGAAGGAAAAAAAGAAAGAAAAAAAAAGAAAATTATTTCTTTTTTATTTATAATTTTTTTAATTTTAAATTAATTTTATTTTTATTTTTTTAAATAATTTTTTACGTGACCAATAAAATTGTGCCACGTGTACACTGTGTCCAGTCCAACATGACACTTAACACCTAAAATGGACGGAAATGGTAAATTGGTAACAGAATAGTGGTTTTGGGGGTTTACCCGCAGAAATTTGGGTTATGAGGGTTTAGTGAAACTAAAACGAAAGTATTGGGGGTTTTGCTGCCATTTACCCTTATATTTTTATTGTAACCACGATGGTTACATTCTTTTTACCAGTAATAGCAAGTTATCAATAGATAATTTTTTTTTTTAGAATTAAATTAATTATAATTAATTATTTTCTTAAAATAAATAATTTTTAATTTAAATATTTAACAAGTCCAATTTTAAAAATTAATATTTATTAATAATTTTTTTATATATATACAAGTCCATGTTATAGTTTTTTTAACAGTTAAATCATTAAATTATAATATTTACAATAAAATTCTTTTTCTTTTTTTTTTACAAAAATTAGACTTCCACATATATCTTAACTAGGGAACTAAGGCGTGTTTTGGCACGGTGTTGTCCAACTTTTATAATTTTTTGCATAAATATATTGTACTTGTTGAGTGATACTGTATAATTTAAAATATAGTATTTTGATATGTGTAAATAATAGTATTAAAATTTGAAACATAATTTGTTATTTTTAAAAATATATAGAAAGATGGCACTTTGTGATAAATATTAAAAATAGTAGAATTAACAAAAAAAAATTGCATGTGTTAATATAATAGAATAAATGAAAAAGAAAACTATTTCTAAATTTAGTAAATTGGGTTTTTTGACTGATGATGTAGTTCTTTTTTTAAAATAAACTATTTAAACTTTTTTTTTCTTTAATAGAAAGAAACATATAACTACTATTTATAAAAGTTTTTATATTTTGTTTCGTAAGATGACAACGGTAAAAAAGAGCGTCACAACTTTTGTTTCGTAAGATGACAACGGTAAAAAAAGGCGTCACAATATTATCTATTTTTAAAAACTAAAAAAAATGAGCGATTTATATAAAAAAAAAATTAATAATAAAATTGGTCTATATAAAATATTTCATAAGAGGATTAATTTTAATAAATTATGTGAATATGAAATATATGTCTTAAATTGTAATGATAAAAAAAGAGATCACGATTCATATGACTAATTCTTTCTATATGGAAAATATTTATTTATATTACTCTTTTGTAATAATTAATATGATAAATACCATATGAAGTTGGTTATGTAATTGCATGATCGTTATAATTAAATCATTATTATAATCTTTGAAAAATCAAATTTTATTTATGATTATTTTTTTAGAAATCATATATTAAGTATTTTTTTTATTAAATGATAATATAAATATATTAGATAAATATATAGAGTTGATGTGATGACTCAAAATAATAATAAAAAAAAATTATAACTAACTAGGCAATATCAAATATCAAGTGATAAATCAAAATAAATGTAAGAATACTTTATTTATAATTTAGAAGTATACTAATTGTGTATTTTTTAATCCTTGTGAAGTTTTAATAACAAAGAAAAAAAAGTTACTAAGAAGTCATATTTCTCAACATTTACAAAATAAAATATAACGATATATTGAATCTAAGTGTAATTAAATATTTTTACCCTAACCTTAAAACTTTCTCTTTCTAACCTTTGTTAACAATTATGATCTCATTTCTAAATATATCACAGTCAAACATAAAAGGAGATTAGTAAGATTCTGAAAAAGAGAAGTGCAGCAGTTAGCCTCCAAACCAAACCCTAACATAAAAGTAGGGAATGGAGGTCCCCTAACCGCTGGAAAGAGTCCGGATGTCTGCCAGAAATAAATCCAGGGATTTTCCTAGGCAAACATCGGGTACGAATATCCCAAAGGCAGCGAAAGCAAAAGGAAAAGAAAAAAGAGAGAGGGATATAAGTATGTTCACCGTGTCACGCTCTCAATAGTCCCTAAGCATAAAAGTCGTTTGCAAAATGAAAAGAAAGGAAGCATCAAAGCCTAGATGAAAAGCTACACCACACGACGGTCTTTGCCAAAATTATCCCACCGTAGAAATCAAATACGATTAAAAGCTCTACTAAAAACTCTGCCTTAACACGCAAATGAAAAGCAAAAGCGAAATGTACCAGGAAAACTTACATGAAGGTAATGAACTAGAAGTTGACGATGGCCGACGGTAGAATGCAGACTGGCAGCGGCGGAGAAACAGCAGCAAGAAATCTATGGTTTCTAAAATTTTCTCAAAGGGGTTTCTTGGGTCGAAATAGCGAAGTAGCGAAAGTAACCCAATGAAGAAAAAATGCTGGCTTTTATAGACCAGAAAGGGTGCAAGGCAGCTGTGATCAGGCACCATCGCACGGTGGGAATCGTAATCGATTTGCATTCTACGAATGCAACGGGTGAGATAAATGGGTGCCAGGGCGGTTGAAAACGTTTGAGTACTTTTCTGACACTCGAATTAAATGCATCGGTTTCTCAATAGACGTGAAGCGAATCGTTACCTGCAAAAAGAAATAAATATTAATGATGACCATCATAACTGCAGCCCACGCGCTTAAGGCACGTGCCGTTATATCAACAAGCTAGCCGGAGGCATCAAGCAAGCCTCATTTACCCTTCACTAAACGAGGCTTGGGGGGTAAATGTTGCCTTTGATTTTTCCCAAAATACGTGGACATGGATAAGGGTGACACATGGATCTGTAAGAACACCCACGTATTAAAAACGACTAAGTCTTGGACAAAAAAGAACACCACAAGGAGTGGGCCTCCCGGAGGAGAGCATAAGACACATATTTACTCTTCGGGAGGCTAGAGCCATGTTAAGGCATTTCCGGGAGGTAAAGAGATTACTTGAACAATCACTTCGCATTTAATGCTGCATGGGGAAAAACATATTAGAACCTCCATGAAAGATGTGACAGATGGCGTAAGCCCTTTTTACGGCAATTACACAACAATCGATGAGTCTAGTGACGACTACATTATGAGGAATCACATCAGTCAAAAGATGATAAAAGATTATATCCACCTAACTCCTAAGATACCTACGGTATAATAAGTCATGTATTTCCTATTTTGTATCTACTAGGAATATGTGCCCCTATGAAGCTATCACAGAAAGAAAAGTGATCCATTTCTAAGGATCCCTCAAAAAACACTATAAATACCCCACAAACAGACTGGAAAGGGGTCGATCGATTTTCAATTAAAAAATCAAAGAGAGTAAAGAAGAGAGAGATTTACCAAGAAAATTTTCTGTAATAAACACTCTCATAAATACCAAAAACTCGTGGACTAAGGCTCATTAATGTCCCAACCACGTAAAAATCTCCTGCATTAAACTTTTTACAGCTCTTCTCAATATATTATTTAATTGGTTGCCGAAAAAACAAAATATCAATGTAATTACAATAACAATAAACAAATATTAATACTATATCATAATAGATAATATTTTTTTGAGTAAATATAATATTTATATATGTGTTAAAATATAAAAAAAAATTATAAACTATAAAAATATTGTATTAAAAGATAATTATTCTTAGTTAGATTTTCTTAGTACAAGATTTAAAAAAATATATACTAATTATAATTTAGATGTTATTATTAAATAAATTTTTATTGGATATTAGTTTTTACTCTATATATATTTATATTTTGCGGTTTATAAAAGATTGCATAATAGTTTAGGGTGATTCTACAATACACCCTCTTAAAAAAGATGTACTGATGCACCCTTTACTTATTTCGATACACGGAAGAATTTTTTAGTTTGATTTTTTTCATATTTGTGTACGTTATAACTATTTAAGATATCTTACAAAATTTTGAGAAATTCAGAATTGTTGACCGAGATTTTCGGCAACTAATAAAATATTATAAATTTATTGAGCTGTAAGAAAGTGAGAGAAGGATTTTTACGTGGTTGGAGCGTTAACGAGCCTTAGTCCACGAGTCTTTGTTATTTATGGATGTATTTAATACAGATATTATACTTGGGAGAATTTCACCCTTATAAATACAGAGAATGTTCTTGGTGAGTATTTACTCTACTTGCTCATATGCAGCCCAAGATTCTCGATCCCATTTAATGAGCTTTGAGGGGGTATTTATAGTGTTTTTGGTGGGGTAATCCCTAGAATTGTCCTTACAAGTGTATCTGTAAGTATCCATAAAGTTGGGTATTCCCAATGAATATACCATGGGTAATGCATGGTCAAATCCCTAGGTGTTGTAGGGTTTTTATGTGGAATGTCCTTATTGCCTTTTGATTGACGTGACTCTTCACAGTGTAGCCGTCGCTAGACTTAAATGATCATTACTGTGGCGCTGCTGGTTGGAGGTTGTGCCGTCAGACTTTATTGCGTGTAGCAGTCCCAACACGCTTCCTCCCATACGGCATTTAATGCGACTTGATTGCTCAGGAGAAACCTGACACCTCGCGGAGATGCCTTAGCGTTGTGTGAGCTTCCGGGAGCATATTGAGTTCCATGTGCCTTCTCCGGGACCTACGTCCGGGACGTTATCTTATGGCCTAAAGACTTAGCAAATATTGTGAATTGCTTGATCCACGTGTCCCTGTCTGATTGGTCCACATATATTGGGCGAAATTAGGGGCAACATTTACCCCCCAAGTCTTGTTTATTTGGAAAATGAAGCAAGGCTTGCTCAAGTGCCTCCGGTTGACTCCTCGGTTTCCTGGCACGAGCTTTGAGCGCGTGAGGGTGTATTTAATGATGGCATTTAATGCAGCGATTCACTTTTTGCAGAGGTCGATTCGTTTCACGCCCATTGATTGATACGGCGCATTAATGGTGTCAGACGGACACTCAAGCGTTTCCACCGCCTTTATTGTAAATCAATCTGGTCCGTTGATCTTTGGGCATTTGAATCGTGCGCTTCCCTCACCGTTCGATTGGTAGGTGATGACGCCTGTTCCTCATGCATTTTTGCCTATAAAAGCCACCATCTTTTCTTCATTTCGGTTACTTCCCATTTCTTGCCAACTTTGCTCGAATTTCCTAGAGAGAAAATTCTCAGACCTAGAACGAAGCCTTCAAACACTTTGCGATTTTCCCAGTTCTTCTTTGCTCGTTGCTACCAGTCCTTCTCGTCTTCACTCGACTTGCATCAGGACCCCCGGTTTAACACTCCATCGTAAGTTTTTTGCATCCTTTGCTCTGTTATTGAATGGCATATTATTACTTGTTCTGTTTGTTCTTTTCTGGGTTTGCATTCGAGATTTCTGGGCATGCAAGTGTTTAAGTTCTTCATGTAGTCTGTTTGAATTTATTGCTCTAGTGGTAGGATTGCCATTGTCATGCCTCTGTTGTTGTTGTGTAATTTCTTTGTAGAAGGCCATACGTTCTTCGTTTAATGGCTGCTTAGGGCATAGAACAGAATCTTTTCTTTCTGTTTTCTTGATCGCGTAAAGCCGTCTTCTGTGAATTTACTGCACCCGACACTTGTCCAGGGAATCCTTCTAGGGTTTCCTGTGTGACACGTGTCCGGAGGGGGCCTCTTTCCAGCGGTTAGGGGACCCCCATTCCCTTTTTCTTGATTTAGGGTTTGGTACGGGGCCTAACTGCTGGAATTTTACCCTTTTTTTTTTTACAGAATAGAAAAATGTCTGCTTCCGGCTCAAAGTCCTCAAAGAAAAGTGGTAAGCGCATGGCTACCCTCGAAGAGGTCTCCCTGGGACCCGTTACCCAGGAGGGGTATAATTCCTGGGCAACCGGATGGGAAGCGGCTGAGCTTCATTCGACCTTGACCTGCCCCCACCAACAAGAGAACATTGTGGAGGTTGCTGGAATCAAGCCTTCCACTTCAGGAACCTACCACCGGCCACCTCGCGACGCGGAGACGCCCAACCACAACTACGGCGGCTTCGGAGCCTAGAGCCAAACGCACCTGATGGCCGGTGCCATGCTTCCTCTTCAGGATTACTTTGTTAATTTTCTAGTTTTTGTCGGCCTTGCGCCATACCAACTCATTCCCCAAGCTTACCGCCTGCTTTCAGGCTTATTTATTTTTTATGCCGCCCGAGGATGGGGATCCCCCCGCCCGGCGGAAATTTTCTATTTTTATGAACTTGTTTCCGTCCCCAAGAAGGGGGACAAACTTAAGGACGGTTTTTATGGGTTCCGGGCCCACCCTGCTAACGAAGGGGTGGTCCCGTATAATAGGCAGACTCACGTTAAGGAGTATCGCCATCGCTTTTTCTTTTCCTCCGGATTTAGGGCAATGGACCATCCGGAGCTCCTCACTGAGTGGGTGAGGATCCCTCCATATGAACGGACTGCCCCTACCCAGGCCTTTCTTCGGAGAGCCCAGGCCTTTGCCTCTTACGACCGGGCCGATCTTGACGTCGGGGGTCTGGTCACTACGGAGAACTGCAGGAAGGCCAAACTTATCCTTCCGCATCAATCCGTGGAGGACTCTAACCTCTCCCGGGTCATCTGTCCCAATGTGAGGGTGCCGGTCGCGGAGAAGACCTTCCGGGACGAGATCATCGCCACGGCAGAGAAGAAATACCAAGAGTATCTCTACCGGAAGGCCCAGGAGAAGGCATACTCTAAGGCCCAGGCGGCTTCCGGGAGGGCGCTCCGTGTGGGGAGCCCGATGGAGAGAAGAAGTCAAGCGATTACCGGGAAGCCCCTTAACATTGGGGATTCATCGGAGAGAAGGGCTCCCAGGCCACAGCCTTCGGTTCCAGAGCCAAACACTGGGGCTCCTGGTGCCAGCACTTCCGGCGCCGGCGGTAAGTCTCCTTTGGTAATTCATTATGTTCCTTCTGTTGGCGAATACGCCAGTCGTAGGCTCGTAGGGTTCGACGAGCGTCTGTATAGGTTTAGGATGCCCTTGACCCGGTGGGGGGATCGTTTGAAGGAATTTTATTTTTCAAACTTAGGAGATTTCCTAGGTCGGTCCCGGATGGGTTCCGGTCCTCCGGAGCCCGTTCCCTTAGGTCCTTCAGCTTACATTACACCCAGCTGGTTCCGGCCTTCGGACAGCTATCTCGGAGATGATGCTGCCAGCATAAAAGTTCGGAACTTTGCTAGGGCCGAATTAGGAAGTCCGGGTAGGACTAGCTTATTTGCCATACCTTGTGTTGGTGGTTTCCCACGGATGTTCTAACACTTGCTTATTTTTGTTGTAGCAGGTATCTCCATGGACGCCATCTTGGATCAGCTTGCTGGGGTTCACACTCCCGAGGCTCCTCCTGCCTTTACTTCTTCCCCAATGGCCCCTGCTCTAAAGATTTCTTCTAGCGCTCCCCCCGACACTATTGATTTAGTGGATGACGAGGAGGTGCTGCCGGGAGAAGGTCAAGAAAAGCAATGGGGCTTTTCTGAGGAAGTTGAAGAAGGTGGAGGAGGGCTCCGGGCTCTTCCTGGGGAAGTTGAAAAAAGTGAAGAAGAGCAAGAAATTGCTCTGATTCGCAAGCGTAAGGGCAAAATGATTGCCCAGGAAGAGCTCAAGCGGCCTCGGAGAGCTGACACTCCGGCCCACGGTCTTGATGGTGGGGTCTCTCCCATGGAAGAGCATCCTGCTCCTCCCAACATTGTGCTGACTCCGGTTCCTGGAGACGAGGCGAGGCAGGAGCTCCATATAGCCAAGCATAACTATGCCATGGACGAATACTCCCGGGGGTTTGCCGAGGTAAAAGCCCTTAGGAGGGTTCTGCGGGTTGAGGTGCAAGAAACCATCAACAACCCGGAGTACCAGGATCCGTGGGACCTAAACTTGGACCCCCTGTCGGAATGGTTCCGTCGCTTCCTTGGGCCCACCTTGGCTCCCTTCACCGCGGAGATGACTGGCGAGTTTGCTTCTCAGCTTACCCGGTGCGCGCCTAAGCGGTTCGCAACTTGTGCCTCCCTGAACTCTATCTTCCAGGTCCAGGACCTCAGCCACTCCCTCACTGTGGTAAGTGCTTTGTAATTTTGCTTTTCCCTTTATTTTTCTTCTTTGGGGATTCTTTCTTACACTTGTATGGTTGTTCAGCTTGCTGCTGAGGCTGGCCGCCTCTCCAAGAACATAATTAACCATGGCTTCGTTCTGTCTGATTTTGGAGACATGAACGACGTCAGGAAGGTCCTTCAGGATCTCACTACAGAGAGGCAGCTTTACCAGGAGGCTGCTGAGCGCCGGGAGGCTGCTGCCAAGGCCAATGAGGAGGAGGCCAAGCGGAGGGAAGCCCAGGCGGAGGCCATGATCCGGGATGAGGCCCAGCAGAGGGACAGGCTGGAGGCCCAACATCAAGAGGAGCTGAGGGCAGAAAGTGAGGCCACTGCAAAGGCCAAGCGGGAGCTCCGTGAAGCCAGGGAAGCCTTGGACGAGATGGTTGCCAAGGTGAGATCCTTAGAGGAAACTCACCAAGCAAACTTAGAGTCCAGGGCTGCTCTAGCCGCGGAGCTGAAGGAGCTCAGGGACTTCAAGGAACAAGCCTCCAAGAAGGCAAAAAGAGCCAAGCTTCTCTCTCCCGTTTCCTGCGGCCGGTGCCCTAAGCGCTTCGACGATGGAGTCTTCATGGCTTGGTCTACCAACGACCAAAATATCAAGCTTACTTTTTACCCCAAACCTGAGGAAATGATTGCCAAATTTCGGGAGAAGAAGAAGAAGCTTGATGCCATGGTAGAGGCGCGTATCGGACCTCGCCTTCCTCCACGTATTGATTGAGCCGTTTGAGATTAACCCAGTACAACCAGGATTCCACCCACTTCTCTTATTATTTATTTTTTCTTTTTTTTTTTTATATATAGTTGCTGCTACCTTGGGACAATATATTTAGGTAGCTGTTTTTTATTTGAAGGGGAGACAATTTTTTAAGGCCTGTTCCCGGGCCACTTGTATATATTTGACCTGCCCTGTGGGCTAGGATATTTATATGTGATCTCTTTTGCCACATATTTCTCTTTTTTGACCTGTCCTTTGGATCAGGATTTTTATACTTATGCTTTTTATTTTTGTGCATACTTTTTTGACCTGCCCTTTGGGTCAGGATATTTTGCTTAGTTTGTTTTCTGTCTGTCCGTGCGGTATACACTAGTACCCCCCTGAGTGGCATAGAAACTTTGTTTTTAAGGCACTCAGTTTTATTCAACATGTAGAGGAGGTATACGTTTGGACGGTACAAACTCTTTGAACAAAGTCTAAGTTATATCTTTGCTATTGGTAATATTTTCTGAGGTGATCGGCATTCCAGGCTCTTGGCACAATGGTCCCATCCATTCTTTTTAGCTTGTAAGTGCCGGAGCCGATTTCGTCCTCGATTTCATATGGTCCTTCCCAATTTGGCCCAAGTACCCCTACTCCGGGTTCCTGGGTGGCTGGGAAGACTCTTCTTAGGACCATATCCCCAATAGCAAATTTTATGTTTTTAACCTTAGAGTTAAAATACTTAGTCACCTTCTTCTGATAAGCTGCCATCCGTATTTGAGACTCATCCCGGAGTTCTTCGACTTGATTTAAAGCCTCTTGAAGCAAAGCTTGATTCGCGGCTGGATCGTAAGTCGTCCTCCTGTGGGATGGGAATAACGTTTCTACCGGGACCATCGCTTCACAACCGTACGCCATTGAAAAAGGCGAGTGACCGGTCGTGGTTCTGGGGGTCGTCCGGTAGGCCCATAACACCCTTGGCAACTCTTCAGGCCAGTTGTTTTTGCAGGCCAGCAGCTTTTTCTTCAAGGTGACCTTTAGGATTTTATTGACTGCTTCCGCTTGACCGTTTGTTTGAGGTCTGGCCACCGCGGAGAAGCTTTTCACTACTCCGTGTTGGTTGCAGAAGTCAGTAAATTCCTCACAATCGAATTGCTTTCCATTGTCAGAGACTATTTTGTGAGGCAAGCCATATCGACACACTATGTTTTTAATAACAAAGTCCAGTGCTTTTTTAGCAGTTATTGTCTTCATAGGCTCAGCCTCCGTCCATTTGGTGAAGTAGTCTACTGCTACTATTGCATACTTTACTCCCCCTTTTCCTGTTGGCAGGGACCCAATAAGATCTATTCCCCAAACCGCGAAGGGCCAGGGACTAGTCATCAGGGTGATTTCATTTGGAGGAGCTCTCGGTATGTTCGCGTACCTTTGGCACGAGTCACACTTTTGGACATAGTCTATACAATCTTTTTTCATTGTTGGCCAGAAGTACCCCTGCCTCAATATTTTCTTTGAGAGACTGGGTCCTTCCGTATGATCTCCACAGAACCCTTCGTGGACCTCTAGCATGATTTGTCTAGCTTCAGGGTCCGATACACACCTTAAATAAGGCATGCTGAGTCCTCTTCGGTAGAGAATTTGATCCATCATTTACATAACGATGAGCCTGATACTGAATCTTCCGAGACAGTGCCCTTTCTTGGGGCAACTCACCTTTTGTTATGTATTTTATGATGGGGACCATCCAGCTGGGTTCTTGCCCAACCGTTAGCGTGGCCTCTTTTATTTTGATGCTTGGCTCTGCCAAGCGTTCCACTGGTACTACCCCCAGCTCTTCGATTTCGCTATCCGAGGCTAACTTAGCCAGACAGTCCGCGTGAGCGTTCTTTTCTCGGGGGATTCTTTCTATTTTGTAGTCCGTGAACTCGTGGAGCAGCTCTCGGACTATTGTTACGTACGCGGCCATTCGCTCGCCGCGGGTTTGGTATTCTCCGGATACCTGATTTATGACCAGTTGGGAATCACTATAGACTTCCACTCTTTTGGCTCCTACAGCTTTCGCTAATTTCAGCCCTGCTATCAGGGCTTCATATTCGGCCTCATTGTTTGAAGCTGCGAAGTCAAACCGTAGGGCCGCCTGGAGTCGCAGTCCGGTTGGTGATATCATAGCCACTCCGGCTCCGGAACCGTTCTCATTGGAGGCTTCGTCTACAAATACCCTCCATGTGGGGATTGGCGGTACCGGCGTATTCGCGGTTGCCTCGGCTTTGTTGCATTCAGTAATGAAGTCCGCCAAGGCTTGGCCTTTTATAGAAATTCGGGGTATGTAGTGCAAGTCAAATTGACTTAACTCCATTGCCCACTTGAGGAGCCTTCCGGACGCTTCAGGCTTTTGGAGGACCTGTCGAAGCGGGTGATTGGTCAGAATTTTGATCGGATGGGCTTGGAAGTATGGCCTCAACTTCCTTGACGCCATCAGGAGGCAAAACACCAGTTTTTCAATGACCGGGTATCTTGTTTCAGCCCCTATCATGCGCTTGCTGACATAGTACACGGGATGCTGAGTTTTTTCTTCTTCCCGGACCAAGGCAGCGCTGACCGCGTGTTCGGAGACGGCCAAATAAAGAAATAGGTCTTCTCCGAGGACGGGTTTGGATAGGATAGGAGGCTTGGCCATGTGCTCTTTTAGCTTTTTGAATGCCTCCTCGCACTCATCCGACCATTCGAACTTTTGGCACTTCTTTAGCACGTTGAAGAAGGGTATGCACTTGTCCGTGGACCGTGAGATGAAGCGGCTTAAAGCAGCTACCTTTCCGGTCAGGCTCTGCACATCTTTATGTTTTTTGGGGGATGGCATGCTCAGGAGAGCCTGCATTTTTTTCGGATTTGCCTCAATCCCCCTTTGACTGACGATGAAGCCCAGGAACTTTCCTGATTTGACCCCAAAGGTGCATTTCTTTGGGTTGAGCTTCATGTCGTATCTCCGGACAACTTCGAAGCATTCTTCTAAGTCGCTTGCATGGCTGTTGCATGCTTTGGATTTGACGAGCATGTCGTCCACGTAAACCTCCATGTTTCGCCCCAGGAGGCCTTTAAACATCCGGTTAACCATTCTTTGATAGGTTGCTCCGGCATTTTTCAGTCCGAAGGGCATGACTAGGTAACAGTATACCCCCTTATCGGTCCTGAAGCTAGTGCACTCCTGGTCTGCCGTATGCATTTTTATTTGATTGTACCCAGCATAGGCGTCCATGAAGGATAGCAGTTTGAATCCAGAAGTGGAATCTACCATCTGGTCGATCCTGGGCAGCGGGAAGCAGTCCTTTGGACAAGCTTTGTTTAGATCGGTGAAATCTATACAGACTCGCCAAGTTCCCTTCGGCTTGGGCACCAAGACCGGATTAGCCAGCCACTCTGGATAGTATACGTCACGGATCATGCCGTTAGTCAAAAGTTTGTCCACCTCTTTCTCTAGAGCTTCGACTTTCACCGAATCGAGCGGGCGTCGCTTTTGCTGGACGGGAGGCATGTCTGGATTGACGTTGAGTACGTGACTGATGACATGAGGGCTTATGCCAGTCATGTCTTCTTGGCGCCATGCAAAGATGTCGATGGCGCCCTTCAGTGTTTTTATTATTTTTTCTTTTTCCTCCGGATCTAGGTTCTTCCCTAGCCGGAGTACTTTGGTGGAGTCGAGGTCGCACACTGATACTTCTTCGATGTCCTCCATTGGTTCCACAATTCTTTCGGACCCCACACGGGTGTCCAACTCATCCTCTTAAGCCACTTCTGGCTCTGCTGACTCCCTGACCATTAGCACGGGCAGGTGGGTTGCGACATTGTAACATTGTCTTGCTTCCCCCTGGTTTCCCCTCACAGTTCCGATTCTGGCCTCCCGGGTAGGGAACTTTAGGCACAGGTGCCGAATCGATGTGACTGCGCCAAAGTCCTCCAACGCCGGTCGGCCGAGGATCGCGTTGTAGGCTGCCGGACAGTCCACCACTACGAAGGTGCAGTATTTGAATGTGCTCTGGGGGGTGTCCGGGCACAAGGTGACTGGGAGCCTTACTTTTCCCATTGGGATAAGTGTCATCCCGTTAAACCCTGTGAGCTTGGACCCACTGGGTGAGAGGTCCCGGTCTGTCAAGCCTATCGCGGTGAAGGCTTCTTTGAAGAGTAAGTTCACAGAACTTCCATTGTCAATTAAGACTCTGGCCACCACTTTATTCACGATAGGGGTCTCTATGACCAACGGGTCATGATGAGGGAAGCGCACCGTCTTGGCGTCTTCTTCCGCGAACGTGATGGGTTGGTCTATCAACTGGGGCCTTTGAGCTGGGAGTTGAGTAACCTCCCATACCTCATTGTGTTTTGCGGCCCCGGCGTATCGCTTAAGCTCCTTGCGAGTAGTCCCTCCGATATGGGGACCTCCGGAGATCATGGCTACCCTCCCATTAGGCCGGGGCGGCAGACCGGGGATATGCTGGGCGTCGCCCGTGGGAGCATCTGGAGCCAATACTCCTGCTGTACCCCCCGGTGTTCCCTGAGGCATACCCACAGTCGCCTGACCCGGATTGAGGTGGGGCAACCTATTCTTGATCCACTCGTAGAGGTGGCCTAATCGGATTAGATTTTCGATCTCGTCCTTGAGATTCTTACATTCATTGGTGCTATGACCGATGTCGTTGTGGTACTCGCATCTCTTGCTCGGATCTCTCTGGGAGCTATCTTTGTACAACGGTTGTGGTCTCCGGTAGTGCGTATTTTGCCTAGTAGCAAAGTACACACGCTCTTGGGAGTCCGACAACTCCGTGTATTGAGTATACTGGGGGGTGTACCCCTTTCTCTTGCGCTTCTCTCCTGTTCGGGTGCTGCCTTTGGAGGATCTTTTACTCCTCGAACCCTGGGAAGGGCCTGTCAGGCTAGCAGCCGGGGCAGAGTGTGAAGGAGCTTGTCCATTCACCCCGGACGGGTTGCCGAAATGGGATGATGCTGGTGCGAAGGCTTGGCCCTGGCTATATCCGGGGGTAGCAGAGAATTGTATGCCACTTGCTTGTGGAGTTGCGGTCGGGGCAGTACCCGAGGGCGATACTCCGGGCATGTACCCTGCTATTCCCGTGGGATAGTAGCCTCCGTAAGCCACGATTTGGGCTTCCTCGAGGTTGATATATTTTTGGACTCTCTTCTGGAAGTCCTGGAGGCTAGCAGCTCCTTCCTGCTGCAGCTCATTCCAGAAAGGAGTCCCAGTGCGGATTCCTGCTTGGAGAAGTGCAAGCTGTTGTCCGTCGTCAACCTTCTTGGTTTTTGAGGCTTCCTCTTAGAACCTCTTTATATAATTCTTCAAAGTATCGGTGGGCAGTTGCTTGATATTAGTCAAGGCACTGACTTCCAGATTGACCTTTCTTGCGGCGACAAACTGTCTCCGGAAGTTGGTCTGTAGTTTGTTCCAACAGCCCATGGATCCTGGTTCCAGTTTTTTGAACCATTCCTCCGCGGACCCACTTAGGGTAAGTGGGAAGCACAGATATTTGGCGTCATTGCTGACCCTCATGACCGTCATGACACGGTTGAACCGTGACAAGTGGTCGCTAGGATCGGAGTTCCCGGTATAAGCTGCCATTTCGGGCATCTTAAAGTTCTTAGGGAGCTCCGCCTCTAAGATGTGCTTAGCACATGGCTCTCGATCCTCGCTGTCCGAGTCGGAGTCATCTCCTTTCTGTCTCCGGGAGACTCGGGCAATGTCTTTTCGAAGTATGGCGAGTTCCGCCATAATTCCTTCATTCAACGTACCCGCGGAGACCGTGGGCCCGTATCTTTTTTGATCAAGGTGATCTCGGAGATCACCTTGGTTCCCATTGATTTGATTTCTCAGATCAACAGGAGGACACCTCTGTCCTCTTCTCCCTCTACCCCCGGGTTCTTGGTGTACGGAAACGCTTTTTCGGTCCCTTCGATCCTGAGGGCCAAGGCTCCCTTTTTGGGGCTTGCCCCTCTGCGGACCTTTCCCTTTAGGGAAATCTGAGCGGACCTTTCGCGGATCCTGCACCTTTTTCTTTCGCCCTGGGGTAGAAGTAGGGTTTTTTGTTTGATTCCCTTTAGCAGGGTATCTTATAGGGCTAGGCTCCCTAGATTTCTGCTGCTGGGAATTAGGCGAAGACGTCGCTGGCTCCTTGTCGAGTCCAGCGGTCATTGCCTTGGGGTGCACATGAATGCCAGCTGCTTCCATGGCTTTTTGCATGGTCAGCATCACTTCTTGCATTTTCTGGTTTTGCGCTTTCTGAGCTTCGATCTCAGCTTCGTGATCGATAGCTTTTTGTCTGAGAAGCACCAGTTCTGAGTAACTACCTTCGTCATAGGCATACTCGTCGAGGTTTCCCTCGTAGTCATCGTCGGGGACTATTTCTTCTTCCTCGGACTCCTCTGCTGCTCTTGAGGCTACATCTTCTTCATTCGGGTCTTGAGCGTCTTCCAGAGGACGAGGCTGACGAGTACTTCTTGTCTCCACCATGTTTGTGAAGTCAAGTGTTTATTTACAGTAGCTTTCTTCAGCTCTCAATGAAAGCACCAAAATGTTGACCGAGATTTTCGGCAACTAATAAAATATTATAAATTTATTCAGCTGTAAGAAAGTGAGAGAAGGATTTTTACGTGGTTGGGGCGTTAACGAGCCTTAGTCCACGAGTCTTTGTTATTTATGGATGTATTTAATACAGATATTATACTTGGGAGAATTTCACCCTTATAAATACAGAGAATGTTCTTGGTGAGTATTTACTCTACTTGCTCATATGCAGCCCAAGATTCTCGATCCCATTTAATGAGCTTTGAGGGGGTATTTATAGTGTTTTTGGTGGGGTAATCCCTAGAATTGTCCTTACAAGTGTATTTGTAAGTATCCATAAAGTTGGGTATTCCCAATGAATATACCATGGGTAATGCATGGTCAAATCCCTAGGTGCTGTAGGGTTTTTATGTGGAATGTCCTTATTGCCTTTTGATTGACGTGACTCTTCACAGTGTAGCCGTCGCTAGACTTAAATGATCATTACTGTGGCGTTGCTGGTTGGAGGTTGTGCCGTCAGACTTTATTGCGTGTAGCAGTCCTAACACGCTTCCTCCCATGCGGCATTTAATGCGACTTGATTGCTCAGGAGAAACCTGACACCTCGCGGAGATGCCTTAGCGTTGTGTGAGCTTCCGGGAGCATATTGAGTTCCATGTGCCTTCTCCGGGACCTACGTCCGGGACGTTATCTTATGGCCTAAAGACTTAGCAAATATTGTGAATTGCTTGATCCACGTGTCCCTGTCTGATTGGTCCACATATATTGGGCGAAATTAGGGGCAACAGGAATAATTTACAATATAGAAAATAATATTCAAACAATCTATTTTACACCCGTATAAAATAAAATAGTCATGCGTGCAATGCTCAGTTTGAACGCAGTTTTCGGTGTGTTAAATTTTTCCGAATTTCATAAAATTTTGCAGGTTTTTTAAAATAACTATAATTTATATAATCATGAGAAAAAATTTGACTAAAAAATTATTTCGGATACAAAAATTAATAAAGATGTATCGGTGCGTCCATTTGAAGGGTGTGCATTAAAATTTTTTCCAATAGTTTATAGGGTAAATACCATTTTGGACCCTGTGTTTTGCAAAAGTTACAGATTGGACCCTGTGTTTTGTTAAATGACAAAATGGACCCTGTATTTTCTAAAATAGTAAAAATAGGACCCTGAACTTAATTTTTGACAATTTTTTTTTAATACAACCAGCTTGAAGACAATGCTTAATACGAACAGATACAAAAAATGTAAACACTTTTGTCATAGTACTTTTAGATCGGATTATAATTAAACTTTATTTTGATAAAAAATCAATTCAGGGTCCTATTTGTACTATTTTAGAAAATATAAAGTCTATTTTGTCATTTAACAAAACAAAAAGCCCAATTGATAATTTTTGTAAACAGAAAGTCAAAACTAGTATTTACTCTAGTTTATATAAGACAGACAAAAGCAGGAGAAAGGATTAGGTGTGTGATCTCATCATAATCGAAATGTCACCAATTTCACTTATTTAAGACAATAACGTCAGTGTATATCTTAATCTTAAAAATAAAAATAATAAGCGATGAAATCAAAGAGCATCCAAAGGACCAAAGGTATAAGTCATAGATGACATAATTGGTTGACTTATTGGGCCTTTGACGGCCCATATTTAATGACGAATCATCATCCACAAAATACAATTATTGACACCAAGGCATGACTTGTTATGTAATGACGTTGCACCAGCAGAGCACGCCACTTGTTATTATTCTTATTCTCTACACTTTTTCCTTCCTTGTAAACTAAATTGAGATCTTTAATGTGTTGGTTTTGTAATAATCTATAATTATTTAAGTAAAATTTGTAAAGCAGAACTACTGAATGTAGTATTATTCAATATATTATAAAACAATCAACCTGTGCTGAGTCTGATGATACAATATGTGATCATACATGTACAATGATCAAACTAAAAGCTATGAAAAATTAAAAACAAACAAACAAATATATAACACAAATAGTGTTAAATAAAAATCCATAGAATAAGATGAGTCATGATGATGATCCTGAATCCTCAGAAGCATGCGTCCAACATACAACAGCAGCATATGGCAGCACAACTGCACAATCACACAGCATATATGATCAGTATAAATATATAAATATGTATAATATATTTGTATATGATTTGATTAAGATGATTCTTCTTCTTACCATCCTTTCCAGAAGCCATCTCCCTTGGATTTGGTTTCAACTCTGTTTTGGGGTTGCCCAACAGCAGCAGAGGCGTCCATGGTGGGATAACCAGCCGGTGGTGGAGCCACATATGGGCCTTGTCCGGCGGAATAAGATGAAACTGCCCAATTAATAATCACACAAATTAACAAAAATATCATTTATAACCATATAAATTATTATCTTCCAAGAATATGAAATGGATAATATGAAAAATTATTTGAAGTACCTGATGGCTGAGCAGAACTCATATTTGGAGATTGGTGAAGATGACGGTCTTGAGAAGAAGAAAAAAGATTCAAAGTTGTGTATATGAAAAGTGAAGCTAAGTTTGTTGATATGAATGAAATAATTGAAAACTTGGATATGAATGAAGATGTTTGCAGACCTTATTTATATATTACGAACTACGAAGAGGATGTTTCGTAGAAGGTAAAAATTAATGATAAAAAATAAAAATAAATAATAAGATAAAAATAAAGTTAAAAAGAGAAGGGTGGCTGAGTCGGCTAACGCGTCTGTGATAAAATTAAAAGCTACTTTCCCAAAAAAAAACTGTATAAGATGCTTAACAGAATTAAATATGAATTATGCAATGTGGCCTCATCATCCTTTCTTTTAAAAAAAATATAATAAAATAATACTTTCAGGTCAAATTTGGTGTAAAGATTTAATTGTTATAAGGAAAAATAGAACAAGTATTTTTCAATTAGTTGAAAACTATGTCTATGATGATGGATCGGTGTGTTTGATTTGATTTACACGCGTCTTTGTAGGTGTAGTTGGTCTCAGATTCTGGAAGTTACAATTAGTTTGATTGCTCCTATGTTGTTATCGTTGTAAACCGACCGACTCTAACCCTGTTATATATTTTCCAACTTCTTTTAAAATTGGAATATGTTCGTTTTTAGGGACAGTTTCTAACTTCTTTTAAAATTGGAATATATTCGTTTTGAGGGACAGTTTTTTTCATCAATTTCAAGAATTAGTGATGTTCATTGATTTCATTATAATATATTGTTTATACGTTCAGTTTTTTCTTCTTTTTTTCGAACATGGAGAGAATGATCCATTTTAGAAGAGAAACAAATAAAGAAAGAAAAGAAGAAAAGAAGAAGAAGATGATGAGGGGAGAAAAAGAAATTGAACTAGAATTTTTAAATAGTTTATTTTAATTAGATCAACTCCTATTTATATAAAAGCATGAGTAGAATAATAAGAAACTAAATTAATATTAAAATAAAAAGAAATACAATTAAGTATTGATAATGATAATTAATACATTAATTTTGATGATTTGTACATTTATATAGATAATATTTTATAACACTCCCACTTGAATATTCATAATATCTGTCACATTAATTAAAAAATTTAGTTAAAAGAAAAAGTGTACAGTATGAATGAACTCCTCATTTAGGTATATATTCAAGGAGATTTTTTAATTGACGAATTTCAATTTTATTTGTCGTCTTCTCAAACGTTAATGTTGGTAATAACTTTGTGCATAAGTATGCATGATTGACACTTGATTGAATATGTTGGACACCAATATGTATTCTCTTGAAATGTATTAAGAAGAATTTTGTAAAATGTGTTTCAATCATATCTCCTTCAGTGTATCCTCTTTTTAGTTGAGTAATGCAAGCAGTATGATCTTCATAGAGAATTGCTGGTATTGATACTTCTTTATGAGTGTAATCCATATGTTAATATGTATGTCATGATCTCACTCCCACAAATTCTCTACTTGTTGCATAAAGTGCAAGTATATTATCATGATATAAAGTTACCACTTCAAAAAAAAAAAGTTGCCTCATTAGAACCTTGTTAGGAAAACTCAGTGTGACAAAACCTGAGCTAAAGAAAAAAGAGTACAATATATATAATTCATATTCATAATCCCCATGAAAATGGGAGAACTTGGTCATGTCTCTTTTGCTTACGTCTTTTTTCATGGGTGTGAGCTTCTTGTACGGAGCTGATGACTGAGTAGCCATGTAGATAGTTTCTAAATCTTCTGTCAGGACAGAGAAAGCAGTAAACTTGGTAGGATTTTCGTTGGGGCCTGTTCGGTTTTGCCAGCGAACTTCCCTTTTTCCCATTGTCTTGCCTATTGTTATTGTTGGACCGCTTACCACCCGAGCTTGAACTGCTTGGGTACTGAGGGAGCTGGATGGATGTTCCAGCGGAGGGAGCTTTTGGCTGGCCAGGTTTATGCTCGACTTCTGCTCGCTGAATGGCTTCTTCAAGCTTAATGAAGCCATCTATACGGTCAAGGAAGTCACTCATAGAATCTATTGGTCCGTTTTCTCTAATATCCTTTCAAAGTTCTCCAAGAACTTCGATGCCCCCAGTATCGCAAACAATTTCCCGTCTTCAGTCAACCGTGCAACCTTAGTTGGCTGCTGATGTAAGCTCGGAGAGGTTCTCCTACTCTTTGCTTCACTTCGACCAGATCTTCTAAGTGCAACGGGAGTTGGCGTGAAGAAGAGAATTGTGTATGAAATTCTGAGGAGAAAGCCTTCCATGAGTTGAACCTTCTGGGTGTCAACTTGAAATACCACTGCTGGGCGGCTTTTGAGAGGGTGGCAGGAGAAACTCTACAACATACATCTCCTCGTGCTCCTTGTAGTTCCATTTGTATTTCAAAATACTTGAGATGGGATAGGGGATCTTCCTTTCCAATATACATCTTCCAGGTTGGCATCTTAAACTTGTGAGGCAACTTTAGGATATTGATCTCTGGAGAGAAAGGGGATCCACGTGCTCGGTCCAACTCGAGGTCATTGTTCTTCTGATCGGTCAGGCCTTGGAACATATTTTTTAGTTCATCCAAATGTGCCTGCACATTAACTTGTTCAGCCTCTTGGCCGACCAGAGTCACGTCGACATCTCTTTGAGCGAGATTTTGAGCACGGGCTCTGGGATGAACGACTGGCGCGACATGCTGCTCGTCTAGCCCTCTCCTTCTGTTCAGATCATCTCTGAGATCATGAACTGTTCCTGTTGGGTTTTATGCCCTAAATAAAACTCATTACAATCTGATTAGTTATCAATTTAGAAGTGAATTATGATTACATGTATGTTACATGTTTATGGTTTAATATATATACTTGATATATGCACAAAATCAGTTAAATCCAGAACATATAGTTATTCACAATTACAGTATAGTCAATACAGTGGAATGTGATTGTGATTATATGATTCAAAAGATTTGGTCCCTGTTCATCAGTGTTTTGGATTTACACTGATGTGATAATCAACGATGAAGTATACTTACACTTGGAGTAAGTGTTATGTTCTTTCCAGAACATTGGCAAAGTATACTGGTTTCGAATGCATGGAGTATGCATTGGACTGGACCGATATTGAACTTGGTTAAAGATATTGTAAACTTACCGCTGTATTTTTCCAAGTCAATGTCAGAAGTTGATCTTAGATTAAGAGAATCTAAATCCTGATATGCTTAGGCTCAATCTCAGGAGTGCTACTCTTGTTCTTTGATTTATTAGTTAAAGCCTACCTTTGGGTCAGGATAATACATATATTTTGGGAACATGATAGCATAACTGAATGGGAGTGCTAAACATAAATATGGAAATCTATAGCTTCTACTGGTGTATAGAAGTAAAGTGATGATTCCTTTTGAGCTTAGTTAAATAGAAGTAAATGGATGAGCTCTTGTTTCAGTGACTATATATTAGATCACTAAAACATCATTTACAGGTAACTAAGTGTTCAAACGGGCAAAATACATTGAGGGGTGTAAACGGTAAATTGGTCCCGTCTCGATGTAAATCATCTATATAGAGGATCTCTAAATTACATTAAGATTATAACAATGGTTAAATGAGATAGCATATTGATATCGTGAAACATATGATATGCTCTATATAAGTCTGAGAGTGCAATTCCAAGTTCTAAGAGTGGATTCAACGAGGAATTAATAAGTTAGGGATTTACTTGGTAAATCGGTTCAACTTATTGGAAGCTCAGAATATAGATCCATGGTCCCCATTCTAGTTGAGACTATACTGTTTGTAAGACTCTATAATTGATTTATGACTAATCAATTATAATTCTAAAAGTTAGACTATGTCTAATTTGTGAATTCTCACAGTTTAGGGATGAAATTGTAAATAAGAGGGTTTCTAGGTTTAATTATTAATTATGAGACTTTGCATGTCTAAATTAATAATTAATTTTAAATGGCAATATTATTTAATAATCTATTTTAGTTATTAAATAATTAGTTTTGGAATTTAAATGATTAGAATTGGAAAAATGGTATTTTTGGAGAAATAGAAATAAAATTGAGGAAACTGCAAAATCCATGTGAGACCCATACACACCATGGCCGGCCACATGATTGCATATTTCCCAATTATTATTTTCAATTTAATTTGCCATATAATTGCTAATCAAAGCCTAGCCTAAATAGGAAAGTGGTGAATCACACTAAATAAGGCAGTTATTCAATTACACAGTAAAAGAGGAAACTGTTTATTTGGAAAGTTGTGGTCTTCCCTTTTCCTATTTATTGCCGCCCCCTCTCTTCTCTTGGTGTGCTTGAAAGAGAAAACTTTGCTTTGCATAGTGTATCACACGAAATCAAGAGAGAAAACAAGAGAGAAATTTCGAAATTCCCTAGTGAGAGAGAAGTGCCCACACACATCATTCAGTACCTCATTATAGTTTGGAAGACTGTGAAGGATCGCATCCAACTGAAGAACTTTCGGGCTCAGATCTTGATTATACTCTGCTACAGACAGGAATCAAGGGTTAGAGATCTGAGTGGAAGGAGACATTAATTCCGCTGCAATCACTATAAGTTATTCTTAACTTTTATGTATTTAGTTCATCGTTTTAGAATTTCAATATTAGGTTGTTAAATCAACATACTTGTGAGTAGATCTAAGATCCTGGATAAATATAATACCAACAGTTCTCAATCTATTAAATATAGATACACCAGGCTGTCTTAGTGACTGGTTGGTTTGGCCGATCAGTTGACCGGAACCATTAACTTGGGCGGAATTATTGGGTATGACTTCTCCTGACAAATTACTAGACATGGTCTGCCCACCTACTGCTTGGCTCACAGGCGGAACCTGTGATCGGGGATTGGACGGCTGACCATTCAGGGTTTGAGAAGCATTCACAGCTAGATGGATCACGGTTGCAGGTTGTTGATTGGTAGCCTGACAGGCTCTCCGTATCAACACGGTGGCCTGTCTTGTTCAATCGTCAATGGCTTCTTGTTGAGTCCTCAACGTTTCCATCTCTTTATCCCTCCATTCAGTGAACAGACGCCTTTGCTCTTCAAATGCGAGATTCACCGCAGCATGGAGTTCCTCCTGATCATGATGCAGGGTGTTGTTATGACCTTGCATGATTCCAAGAGCAGCACGGAGGTTTTGGATCTCGGTGTCATCTCCAATGGTTGTTCGAGCATTTATTGCGGGCAGAACTTCAGTGTTGGGAATGCCCTAATTGGGTGCTGAACTGGTATTTCCAGTCTCTTGCACACCAGGCGCGATTCCACTCAAAGGATTCGTCACACCTTGACCTACAGTTGATGGTTGTTCAGGATTAGTGGCTGGTGGAACCCTTGCATTCCCTGGATTCTACAGTGCAAGATCCACTGCCTGTGGATTTGCTGGATCAACTATGCCTCTATGAGTTTGTACCACCATCGTGTTTATGATTAGATTTAAAATAAAGAGCGATCTTGTGATTCTCGCTCTCAATGAAAGCACCAAAATATTGACCTCACTTTTTGGCCAACGATAGTGAGTCTTTATTGTAAGCGACAAGTAGTATAGTATAATATAGATGTAATATAATGAAATAAGTAAAGACACAAGAGTTTTTATAGAGGTTCGGCCCCGAGTAGTTCGGTAATAGCCTACTCCCCTTGATTTGCATTGACTTAAGAACAAGGAATGCAATAATTCTTTTTCTTAGAGCTCTTACAATAATATCTCTGAATATGTATTCTTAAATAAGTTTTCGACCTTTTGCCCAGTGAGAATAGATCACTATTTATAGGGCTATAAGCTTTAGGGAAAAAGTTTCCTTTCGGTCTACAGTTGATATAATTGGCAAGATTACACATTAAATACAGAATACACTGATCAAGGGATTTGGACAGCTCGCCATATCTCTGTGATATGATCCCAAAATTATAAGGATTTCTTTTGAGATTCACGATGCGAGTGCTGAAACTGCTAAGTGTTGGCGTGCTGTTCGGACTGCTCACTGCTCGGTTAAGAAGGCTTCGTCCGTGCGAATATCTATGGTGCTCTGTTCGGCATATCTCTTGCGAGCAAATATGCAAAGTTGATTCCACGTGTCACCATCGTGTGGTGCCACGTCAGAGTACAAAAATTGAGATAACAATTTATAATTACAATTTTTTTGCAGGCTTCTCAAAACGTAAACCCTAATAATATTTATTTTTATCTTTTGGCAATAAACTGTTCAAATATATCGTGTTTCTGTTTAAACAATTTTAGTGTCTGTTTAAACATTTCTGTAACAATACTACAATTAATTATCTAATTTAAAGAATTAAGTTAGTAATCATAAAAATGAAAATTTCTGAGTATATTCCACTTTAATCAAAGTACATCAAACAAAATTTAGAGAACACAACATGATGCACTCTACATTTTGTTTTTTGAAAGAATTTCATTAAATAAATGGCCAAGTGATTTAATTAATAAGAGGGCTCAGCCTCAAGTAAGGCTTGAGATGGAGTTAAACATAATTATATTTAGCTAAGTCATGACAACACCATTAATGATTCATGAATAATTTAAAAAGATAAAACATCAAAAGCAAAACAAGCTGTTATAATTTCAGATATGATGTTGCCAAGATTGAAATCCTCCTAAGCACTGGAAAGCAGCTTTCGAATAATAACTTGTCAGTCTAACTCATAGCGCGACAATGACAAATCCTAAATAAAATGGCTAAAGCTTCAACCGTCAGCCATGGGTGTCATGAACATAGCATCCACAAACCAAGTGGTCATTACTAGAGGTGTACAAATGCCCTAGGCCACATTTATAAAAGCCCATTTTTATAAATAAAGTTCGGTATATAATTATATGTTAGACCCGAGTCGGGCCCATATTTTAAAGGTTAGGCCTAGCACAATCCAAAAATATAAAGGGGTAAGTTGAAAAATGCCTCTTTTATTCATCAATTAATTAAATTTACCTCTAATTTTATATTTATTTGAAACATACCTCTTTTTATATGTATTGTACCCAAAATACCCTTACATAAGAGAATCACATGGAGAGTATCTTGAAGTGACAGGGGCAAAATTGGTACAATGTTTAAAAAAAGAGGTAAAAATGATAGATTTTAAAAAAGAAGGTAAAAATAAAAGAAGACAATATAAAAAGGGTATAGAGTGTAATTTTCTCAAATATATAAATTGTCAAATAGGTTTTTATTAAATGGACTAGCTCGTCTTTCTAAATGGCTCAACTAGTTTTTTATAGGGGTATATTGAGAAATACCTCTTTTATTTATCAATTAACCAAAACTACTTCTAATTTTATATTTAATTGAAACATACCTCTTTTTATATGTATGGTACCCAAAATACCCTGATATAAGGGAGTCACATGGAGAGCATATTGATGTGACAGGGGTAAAATCGGTAAAGTGTTTAGAAAAAGAGATAAAAATGATAGGTTTTAAAAAAGAGAGTACAAATGAAAGAGAACAATATAAAAAGAGTATAGAGTCTAATTTTTTCTTTTTTATATGGGCCATAATGGGTAATGCCAAAAAAAAAAGTAATTTTTTTTCCTATTTTCAAACTTTTTTTTTATTATTTTTGAAACATAAATAATAATATTATTATAATGTAATATTTTTTGAATAATTTTGAAAGAGTATATATAAATAACAAATTAAAAAAAAATTATGGATTTAATTTCATATTTTTATTTCGTAGTTAGGTGTCTTATTTTCTTGTTAATATGTATGTGCTTTCGTGTTGTGTTTCCAGACTTTCCATGTCTTGTAGTACTTCAAGCTTATATATTTTATATTGTGTCCAAGTTCATATTTTTCTCATGCAAAGTTGGGCCAAAACCCATAAATTTTAGTATCGTGTTGTACTCGTGCCAGTTTCACAATATATTAAAAAGCCCGATCTAAATATACAACTCTACTCGTCATTAAAGCAGCGCCACCACCATCGCACACCACCAACCCTATTCCCACATTGTCGTCAACACTATTGAAGGCAACATCAACATTAGCTTTAGCGATTCCAACAGCCAGTTTAATCTAGAGGAGAGGAGCAGGGCCGTCTCAAGGTGTTGAGAACCCTAGGGCGAATTTTGAAATGAGGCTTTTTTTTTTACAAAAATTTAAAATAAATATTATTTAAATTTTGACACAATATCGATTTTAACTATTTTATCTCCATGTAACAAATAATTTTTCTTGCCACGTAAATTAACTCGATGATGTAATATTTAATTATTAATAACATCTCTATTAGAGTACTATATATTTTGGTACTTTTGTTAAAAATATAATAAAAAAACAATAGTATATCAAAAATTATTTTAATTTTTTGTCACTAGTTTGTATCTTGAAATGCTACTGTACTTTATATATTAGAGTAATTTCATAAAAAAAAATATACTAAATATAATATTGAGACTTTTTTATTTTTACACTTTAAAATAGTTTTTTTTTTTTTTTTTTTTTTTTTTTTTTGCATTTTACGAAATTCTACATAGAAACCCTTATTGCAACTAGCATTGCAACTAGCGCTGCAACCACTTTAAAAACCCAAATCGTAAATTTGAAAAAAAAAATAAAAAAATAGTATATGGAGTAATTTCCCTTTAATATTTTATCTAATTTTTGTACCAGTGTGTACCTTAAAATACTATTGCACATTATATATTAAAGTAATTTCATAAAAAAATATACAAAATATAATATTTGGTCCAAAATATTATATTCTTATTTTAAAGAAATAAATAAATAAAATAAACCTTACAAATTTAAACTAATTCTTCACTATGTATTTGTTCTTATATGGATGTATTATGTAATATACAAAAAAATTTAAAATAACCAAAATTGGACTAAGCAATGAATCGAACCCAGGACCTCAACAATCTTTACAAATTTATGCTTCCTTGCTTCCCACTTGTGCTACAGCTTTCTCTAGATATTTGTTGAACTAAAAGAGATATATACTCTTTTGTGTGTATATATATCAATTTAATTTTTCGAGGGCCTCCAAAATAGTGGGGCCTGGGGCGTATGCCCCGGCCGCCCCACCCTCTGGCCGGCCCTGGAGAGGAGTTATAAAGTTTGTTATTATCATCATTCAAGGATTTTTATAACTCCTTTCTATGATTTATGCTCAAACTATATAACCTCCTATTATATGTTATTATTTTGTCATCTTAATTATTTAATCTAAATATTATATTATATAAATTATATAACAAAACCATAAGCCCAACAAAAAAACAATATAAAAATACAATAATTGTGAATTAATAATTGGTATTTTTTTTGTCATATGTAATAAAGAATAAATAATAAAAATCTTATAATCTATAAATATTTAGAATTCTGTAAAACACCATTTTTGTAATTTTTTTGGCTTTTTTTTTGTTGATTACGAATAAATTGTTGTAATAAAAGGGTGGGTATGCTGTATTTTTTTTTATTCTTTCACAAATACACAAAAATAATAAAAAACTACAAAAATATAGTTGTATGAAATTTTAAAATATTTTTATGACTTTTATAATTTTATTTATAAAAAATACAGTCTTTTAATGTATTTTTATGTTGTACTCTTATTAATTTGTTGTTGATATTTTGTTATTTTAATGTTGTTTGAATGTTATTTTTTTTATTATTTTTATATAGTTTTTTTTCGTGTTATTTTATAACATAATATAAAAATATATATGAAAAAGAATTGAATTTTAAAAAAAAAAAGAAAAAATAGCGGCATAAGTACCTAAAGTTCCATATTTGTATGACTTAAGTACCCAATCTTTTTTTTTAGTGGCAAAAGTGCACAATGTTCACTTCTGTTAGTATTTGTTAGTACCCAATTCAATTCTGTCAGTTTTTGTACACGTGTACAACTCATATTAATTCACCCATTTACTAATATGACTTTTGTTTTTATCTCATCATTTTACATCTTAGTAAATGAGTGAATTAATTTGAGTTGTACGCGTGTACACAAATTGACAGAATTGAATTGGATACTAACAAATACTAACAGAAGTGAACATTGTGCACTTTTGCCACTAAAAAAAAAATTTGGATACTTAAGTCATATAAATATGAAACTTTGGGTACTTATGCCACTATTTTCCAAAAAAAAAAATAATAATATTTTATGTAATTATTTTTTTATTCCTAATTTTTTTGCTAAAAAGGAGTTAGCCCAATATTAGAAGCCCAATAATAAAACAAAGTGGGTTTCATAACACAACTTGTGGGTTCTATCTGTGTTCTTCTTTTTAAATTCTATTTTGATGAGAAGCCAACTCTCCGGCGTCTCCGCTACTCAAGCTCTCCATCGTCTTTTCTGTCACTAACACATCATCACTACCCTATCAATATTATCAACTTCCGTTTCACTCATTGGCCGCATAAACAATTACTTCACTCTCAAAAGGTACTGTACTTTATTTTCTATTATTCAAATAATAGTTAGGTTTGTCATAATTAGCTTATAATGTTTGGTTGTAAGATTTAGAATTTTTGAACAATTATGGTTTATTCTTTATTCATTTCCATCTCTTCAGCATCGTTGTTAGTATTTGAATAAAAAATATACTGTTAAGCCACAAGAACTTCTGGTAGATAGACATTTAACAAATATCTTTGTTAGTACCCTTATTTTGCTCTTGTTTATCATTTTTTTTTTTTTTGATGAAATTGTTTATCAGTTTAGAATGGATTATATATATATATATAAATATTTATAAATTAACTCAACTCTTTTTTTTTGTTTCTGGGTTTCTTTCACAGCTAGCTATTATCATAAACCAAGGGTCATGGTTGGATTTAAGAATCGGTACATGGTGGTGGAGGTGAACTTGAATCCCAATAGAGATTTAGGGACAGATGATCCCATAATAATAACCGCATATAATGTGACTAAAGCAATTAAAGACAACATTCTCATCAACTTTGGTGAGTGTGGTCTTGCTTCTTCTTTAGGATCTCTCCAAGGTAATCCATTAATTCCCACCAAATTAACTCATCATAATCAAGGCCGAAATTTTGCCCTTATCCTACCAAATTCTTTCAATGTTTTGCATTAGTTTTACCCCTGCAATTCGTTTTGCTTATCTGCATTTTGCGTTTTTCAGTTAAGTATGTGAATCATATCACAAAGATATGTATCATTCGAGCTTCAAGAGAGGAATACCAAAAAGTTTGGTCCGCAATCACCATGGTGAGGAGTATTGGAAATGTGCCAGTTGTAATTAACTTATTGGACCTGACTGGTAAGTGAAATATCATTTGGTAACATACTCAAGATTTGCATCTTGTTGGTGTTAATTGTATTGCTATATAAATAAATACTTGAATTCACTTTTATACTTTCTTATCATTTGTTATGGTTTATGTGGTGTAGGAAGCATTAAGGCATGTAAAAATGCTGCACTGAAGTGTGAAGAATCAAAATTTGAGCAGTACAAACTTGTGGCTGGTGCTTCTCTATCAGCTGTTGTTAGCAAGCAGATGCAAGACTTTATTGAGAAAATAAAAATGTTGGAGCATTAGAAGTTGTTCATCTTAGCTTGGCAAAATGCTTGGTGTGGCTTGTATACATTTACTATGATTACAAACATGTCTCTTTTAGGTTGTGCCTCAAAATTCAAGGACTTATTGGCAACACTTCATGTCAATGTTGTCTAAGGCTTGTAACTTAAAGGTTCTAACATCTAGTTGATATAGGTAAAATGGCAGCTTTGCAAAGAATTGAGTCTCCATATCCTTGTTTTCTAAAGTAACCGGGGATGGGTAAGTCGAGTATAGTCATCAATCCTCACCGTTATGCTTTCGTCAGTGAGGAATATACCTCTATTGGGGACTTACCTGATGTGGAATTTCTTTTTCTATTATAGAATTCAATGATAGGGCCTAATGTAAGGCTTGGTTGGGTAGGCTTATAAAAGTTTATTTTGGGTTTTAAAAGCTTAGAAGTCATTTTATTTTTTAAGGGATAATTAGATAAAGCATCATCATTTTTTGTAAAAAAAAAAAAATTACATATTTAAGTTTAAAGAATTTTTTTTACATTTTTACAGTTTTCTATAAAAGCAATACGAAAACAACAAGAAAATTATATAAAAGTAACATGAAAATAATATTTAAATAACAACAAAAAATAATATACAAATAATAAAAAATTATCAACAAATTAATAAGAAAACAACATAAAAAACCGTATTTTCTGTAAATAAATTTAAAAAAATTATAAAATTATTTAAAATTCCGTGAAATCGTATTTTTGTAAATTTTTTTGTTGTTTTTAAGTATTTGTGAAATAATCCCTTATTTTAAATCTTGATTGGATTAACTTTGCACTTGGTTATTTAGTCTTAAAGGTACTTTAAGAAGAAGCTAATCATTGGTTTATTTGGCTAAGTTTTTATAGTTAGAAGTATAAGATAAATATAAGTTATTTATTTTTGCCGTTGGTATAATTATTATATAAAGATTTTTTTTAATAAAAATAATTTTTAAAGTATTTGGATATCATTTTAAAAGAAAAATTGTGAGTAAAAGATGAATTATATAAATTATTTTAAATTTAAAAATAACTTCTCAAAAGTTATTTTAGGAGAAGTTGCAAATCCTAACTTCTCCCAAAATGATTTTTCTTTTTTAATTCTAAAAGCTAAAAAAGAGCGTAGAGAAGCTTAGCCAAACCGGTGTAGCTTTCCATATAGTGGTGCACATCGAGCAAGTTTGTTAGATTTAATTTTGTAGTTTTTCCTATTTTAGACTAAAATAACCTAAAGTAAACATTTCTACTATACTATCTCAAAGACAAATAAACAATTTATACTATTTACTAGTGTCAAAAAATACTATTTACAATGTTTTTTATTACAAAAATATGTGAGGGAGATGAATCCCAGGTGCAGAAAGAGAGAGTGAGACACACGTGAATAATACGGCAAGTGAGACTCACACGTGAGTAGATGGTAAAGCTAACTCAGTGGCTGCCATGTGGTAATTTTGATGAAATTAGCTTGGGCTGCTTTTTCTCAATGCAACAATTATGCAACACAAAAACGACTTAATAATCAAACTTTTAAAAAATTATCAAACAATAACAATATTTTAAAAATTTCGTGTGGCGGTAAAATTGTAAACTTTGACTCAAAATCCAGTATTTTTGTAAAAATCCTAAAAAAAAAAAAACTAATTAGCAACACAAAAACGACTTAACAATCAAACTTTAAAAAAATTATTAAACAATAACATATTGCATTAAGACAATTAAAATTTATAAATAATACAATAATACCGTGAAAAAAAAACAAATAACTAATTGAACATATAGAAAGATATTTTAAAATTCTTTACAATAAATATAAAAAATTATGAAACACTTAAACTAAATATTTTTAAAAAATTACACAAAAAAAAATAATTTAGGAAAACTTAAATTAATTGATAAAAAATATATATGAAACACTTTTTAATGGGTATTACCCATGAATGGTTATTAAATAAATTTAACTATAAATATTAATTTTAAAAATATCAAACTATCGAATTTTGATCTAATAACGAATAATGAAATCACAAATTTGAATTTCTATGCTTAATTTAACTAATTAATTAAAAAAAATATCAAAAAATATCTCTTTTTACACTATATCAAAAATATGTTCTTATAAAAATATTTAACTCAAACTCAACTTTTTCTTTTCTTATTTTTCTTGTTAAAAAACTTTTTTTTTAAATTTTTTTTTACCGATGGAACAATCTCAGCCCAAATTATATAAAAATGAGAGATTTTTTTAGTTAAATAGAAAAATTAAGCATAAAAACTCAAAATTTTTAATTTTACCTATTCATGGGTAATACCCATTAAGAGTGCACCCATATATATATATACAACTTAGATATAATTAACTCACGGTATATTTATAAAAAATTACACTTAAACTAAAAGTCAATTAGAATATAAATAAGAATCAACGTGATTTTAATTTTAGTCACAGCAAACAGAAACTACTAAACAAAATAAACAAACAACGTACTAACAATCTCAATACAAAATAATAACTATGAATCACCACTACATGATTAACTTTCAAAAAAATCTTCTTTCTTAAATTTGTTTGATTGATATTTTTAGCAAATAAAATCACATTATAAAGAAGAAAAAAAAAGGTTACCCACCATTAAAAATTAAGGATGACAGAAGCCTCATCTTTTACAGGCAATTGAAAAAAAAAAAAAAAAGATGTGCAGAGCCTAACAAGACGAATTGCTGCACTTAGCATATTCGTCTTTAAGGAAACCGACAAGTGTATTCCCTTCTTTAATTTACTTAAAGGAAGCAACAAGGGGTTTGAATGGACTGATGAATGCGAGCAAGCCTTCTAAGCTCTCAAACATCATCTAGCCAAGCCTCCCATCTTATCCAAGCCAATAGATGGTGAAGAACTATACATCTATTTGACAATCACCGAGCATGCAACTAGTGCTACTCTGGTATGTGAGGAAGAAGTGCTACAACATCCTGTCTACTACATCAGCAAGTGTCTCATTGGGGCCAAGACAAGGTATCCTCCCATTGAGAAGCTAGCCTAGTGCTTGGTCTTGGCCTCGAGAAAGCTAAGGCCATACTTCCAAGCTCACACAGTCAAGGTGTTAACAGACCAACCACTTAGACAAGTTCTAATGAACCAGAAGTATCAGGGCACCTAATCAAGTGGGCAGTTAAACTAGGTCAGTTTAAGATCACCTAACAACCTCGAACAGTAATCAAGGGACAGATATTAGCAGATTTCATTGCTGAATGTACTGGCCTCGAAGAAGACAATCCCATGATTTGTGAAGACGAGGTCCACAAGTCTTGGACTGCAACTCAGGAGGACACTAGACCTTCTTGGAAACTATATGTAGATGGCTCCTTCAACGAGCATGGTTCTAGTACTGGACTCATCTTGGTTACTCTAGAGGGATTTCAAACTCACATTGCTTTGAAGTTTTAGTTCACCACAACCAATAATGAAGCGGAGTATGAGGCACTCCTAGTAGGACTACGATTGGCACTAGCAATTAAAGTTGAACTAGGTCAGATTTAGTTCACTAGCAATTAAAATTTTAGTTCACCGCAACTAACAATGAAGCGGAGTATGAGGCACTCCTAGTAGGACTACGATTGGCACTAGCAATTAAAGTTGAACTAGAAATTAAAGTGGGCAGTTGAACTAGGTCAGTTTGAGATCACCTAACAGCCTCGAAAAGTAATCAAGGGACAGACATTAGCAGATTTCATTGCTGAATGTACTTGTCTCAAAAAAGACAATCCCATGATTTGTGAAGACCAGGCCCACAAGTCTGGGACTGCAACTCAGGAGGACACTAGGCCTTCTTGGAAACTATATGTAGATGGCTCCTCCAACGAACATGGTTCTAGTGCTGGACTCATCTTGGTTACTCTAGAGGGATTTCAAACTCGCATTGCTTTGAAGTTTTAGTTCACCTCAACCAACAATGAAGCGGAGTATGAGGCACTCCTAGTAGGACTACGATCGACACTAGCAATTAAAGTTGAATCACTTCGAGATCTACAGTGATTCATAGCTAGTTATTAACCAGATTCTCGGCGAGTATCAAGCCCGAAGGTCAAATATGTTCACATGCTTGAGCAAAACTAAAGATCTATTAGCCCAGCTCAAGCACTACTCCATCCAACAAGCACCACATGAATAGAACACCAATGCAGACTCACTAACTAAACTAGCTAGTACAATAGATTCTAACACTCTCAATGTAGTTCCCATCGAATATCTCGCCAAATAGAGCATTAACAAAGACTAAGAGTCTATCCTGATAATTGACAACACTCCATCGTGGATGACCCCGATTACACAATACTTAGAACAAGGTATTCTTCTAACTAATCAGAACGAAGCTAAGAGACTGATGAGAAAAGCAGCTCGCTTTTATCATCGTGGACGGAGTAATGAACAGAAGAAGCTTCTCAATGCCTCTTTTGAGGTGTGTCACAAAAGAAGAATCCAAACTCCTCATGGTCGAGGTACATGAGGGCTTTTGTGGCAACCATGATGGGGGCAAAGCCTCTCAAAGAAGATCTTGAGACAATTGTACTTTTGACCGACAATGGAAGAAGACTCTATGGATTATGTCAAAAAGTGTGACAAATGTCAGAGGTTCTCCAAAATACCCAGAGCTACCCAAAACGAACTCAAGAGTATGCAAATACCTTGGCTATTTTGTGTCTAGAAAATTGACCTCATAGGTTCACTACCTAAGGGGAAAGGCGATGTTCAATATGCAGTGGTTTCAGTTGACTACTTCACCAAATGGGTCGAGGCAGAGCCCTTAGCCACCATCACATCAAACAAAGTTCTTGATTTTGTGGTTAAGAATATTATTTTTTTGATTTGGACTTCCACAAAAGATAGTGTTAGACAACAACATACAGTTTGACAGCGACCTCTTTAGTGGTTTCTGCATTAGACATGGAATCATTAAGAGTTTCTCAGCGGTTACCTATCCACAAGACAATGGACAAGTGGAAGCAGTCAACCAAACTCTTAAAAATACGCAAAAAAATGCCTGGAGCAAGCAAAAAGGAATTGGCCTAAACAACCGCTCAAAGTACTATGGGCCTATCGCACAACAGAAAAAATAGCAACAGATCACACTCCCTTCGCTCTAACTTAGGGGTACGAAGCCATGATACTCGTAGAGCTCACACCTTCATTCCATCAAAGACTGACATTCGACCAGCAAACCAATCATAAGCTGCTGGACAGATCCTTAGATGGAATTAAAGAGATCAGAGAAATGTTGGAGCTTAAAAAGGAGACGTCTCAGCAAAGGGTCACAAAACACTACAGCTCTAAGGTTAAAGATAGGAAATTTAAGCTTAGATATATGGTGTTACGGCGAGTATTCCTGAACACGAAAGATAAAGTGACAAAGTACTTAGGCCTAATTGGGAAGGACCATATGTCGTAGTTGAAGCGCTTGAACCCAAAACTTATACTTGGCACGCTATTTCTATAAGTTAAATCCAGTACCAGTACCAAGGTATGGGAACATGGTGCATCTATGACAGTACTACTAATAAAAGTAGCTATCTTCAAAATAGCTCGCTTCATAGTAAGATTCGCTTTGCCTCATGCAAATGAATTGATCACTTCTTAAACTGACAGGATGCGACGAAGTTGTCCCTAAGTTAAGAGGTCCATCGCTAAGGTATGAATCCTATACTAAAAAGTCTAGCAGGTCATTAGAATAGTAAGGATCACTTCAGCTAAGGTTGGATGAAGAAGGAAATCTACAATTACTATCTCAAAGTGTACTTTTTTCTTTCAACTTATCTCATAGTAATGTAATTGTATTTAATTTGATGAGAAAATGTGTTGAACAAATTTTTTTTGGTACTTCATCTAAATTAATCAGTCACAACTCACAGACCTGACGACACTCTCTAAGTCCTGAGTAAAGCTTGTGATTTGGTCTTGAGATAACTCTGATTGTTTCTTAAGTGAGTTCAACACTGCCACCCACGAATCCTCGAATAAGTGGAGAGTGCTCACACGTGTAACACCACTCAAGAGTCATGATTAAGAAGGCGTAGGAAGATTCGGTATGGCAAGTGACCAGTGAAGGAACTTCCTTGATCACTTGGGGGGCACATATGTTATGTTATGGTATACAAGAGCCATATGTTACACGAGCATTCAAATTTTTTTTGTTGCACATCTATGTAAGTACTCTCATGGTAAAGATAACTTTAAGAAGTAGTGACATTACTCTCAATAATTGAGTTTTTTAAGACATGGTGTACTGTGCAAGTGTTAAATAGTCAAGCGATAAATAATAAAGTAAATTAAAAAATAAGTATTGGAATAAAAGTTTTATTAAGTTAGAAATCATTTCTAATTTAATTGAAACAAAATTTTAATAATATTTTACTAAGGCTTATCCACATCGAAATGCCACTTAGGAACAACCAACTAACACAGTAAAGCTAAATGCTAAAAAAAAAAGAATGGACTCAAAGAAGGTCCTTGAAGTCTATTATGTCAACAACAACTTCCTACCTGTCCTCACTCTCTGCAAGAGGCACATCACCAGTAGGAGGAGGGAAGTCAGGATGCTCAAGGTTGTAGCCTTCAACTCCTGAAGTCTCCCCGACCACCAGTTCACCACCATTTATAGTGAAGTCAATTTTCTTGAGAGTGTTTTCACCAAAATACTTCTCACACTCCTTGATGAAGTCAGACACCTTTTTTGTCAGGGAAGCCCTTCCAGTTGAAAGACTAGTATTGTATATCAAACTAGCTAAGTTCCATATCCCACTTCAGTAGTCTCCTTAAAGATTTCGACTTTTGGAGGACTTGCCAAAGGGGGGTGATTCGTATGTACCTTTATTGCATGGGCCTAAAATTGCAATCTTAACTTCTTGAAAGTAATTAACAAGAAATAGGAAATATTTTCAATCATCGAGTATCTGGATTGCATGCCCAACAATCTTTTGCTCACATAATATACCAAAAGTTGGGCCCATGGGCCTATGTAACCAAGATCCCAATAAGTAGATCCTACACAATGTGGAGACCATGGGCCTATGTAACCAAGCTCCCAATAAGTAAATTCAAAATTTATCAAGTAAATTTCTTAACTTATTAATTTCTCTTGACTCCACTATAAATTTGAAATTGTACTCATGATTACATAGAACGCTCTATATGTTCCAAATATAGATATGCTATGAATTATATATTGTTTCAATCCAAATAATCAAAGATCCTCTATAGATGATCTACATTGAGTAGGGATAAATTTTTCGTTCTACCCCTCAATATATTTTATCCTTTAAACATTTAGCTTCTTATAAATTATATTTTAGTAAACTAATATAGTTACTGAAATAAGAGCTCTTCCATTTATCTCTGTTAAGTCAAGCTCAAAGAAAATCATCATTTCACTTATATATAGTTATAGAAGCTATAGATTCCATATCTATGATTAGCGCTCCCACTCAATCGTACTACCATGTTTCCAAGATGTAAATATTAGGAAGATTCATTTGGTCAACTGTAACGAACAAGCGAAAGAACACAAATAATACAGTTAAGCTAGAACCTAACCATCTCAAGATTAAGATCTATTGACCTAAGATCAACTAAGTGATATTGACTTAGAAAGATATAATAGTCAGTTTATTATACATTTTCCACTGTCAATATCGGTTCAGTCCGATGTATACTCTATACATCTGTTACTAGTATATTTTGCTAATATCCTTGAAAGGACATTCTACTTATACAAGTGTAAGTAAATTTTATCGATGATTATTATGTCAATGTAAATTCAGTGCATTGATAAATCATGAGACTAAGAACTTTGAAACACATAATCATAATTATATTCCACTAACAATACTATAATCATGAATACCTATATGTTCTGGATTTAATAGAATTTATACATTAAACATATAATCATGAAAGTAATCATGTGAACCATGCAACATAAAATGATTTCTGATTTTTGTATTAATTAGTAAATCTGATTATATTGAATGTGTTTTATTTAGAACATAAAATCCCAACATAAGGACCCCCATTCGGTCTGAGGTGATGGAAGAGTGAGGTGCTCTTTTGCGCCTGATGATGAGGCTGAGATGACATGATGGTGAGGCTAGCTCCACTTTTGGTCGGAGACGATATGTTGAGGGCCCCTAGGTCCGAGATGATGCATGTTGAGGCTCCTAGGGCTAAGGTGATGCATATTAAGGCCCCCGGGACTGAGGTGATGCATGTTGAGACCCTTAGGGTCGAGATGATGCCTATTGGGCCTCTAGGGCGGAGGTGATATGTGCTAGGCTCCTAGGGCTAAGGTGATATGTGCTAGGGCCGAGGTGATTTTCTTGCTGCGACCTCTCTCAGTAAAACATACATAACTTTTTCATATAAACTCCAAATGAGCTGATTCAAGATGTGTTTTAGAAGCTGAGAAAAGATCTAAAATTTTTATGTTTGGATGTTTTCCAAAATCTGAACAGAGTGTTGTCGTATTTAGGTTTGAATTTTGGTCCGAGGTGGTGAGAAAGTATTGTGAGGAGGTGTTGTGAGGAGATGCCACCTTTTTGGTCATAGGTGAGGAGATGTCACTTTTTTGGTCTTAGGCAAGGAGATGAGACATGAAGTCACCACCTAAGAGCATTTCTAATGGAGAGCTATAAATGTGGTGTGTTGTCATTTTCTAGAATATTTTGCTAAAAGTTAACTCCAATGGTGATGTAAAATGTGTGCCAAATTTGGCCCAAGCTAAAAACTGTGCCAAATTTGGCACAAAAGATAGCATGCACTAAATTTTAAATGCCACATTTTTTAATTACCTATTTGTCACTCATTGATACTATTCATTAATAAAAAATATTTTTATATTTATAAGTTATTAAAATAATATAAATAAAGTTAATTGTTTGTACATTTTCAATGACTATTAATGGTATTATTGACTTTTATAGCTAATTTGCACCTTGTGCATTGGAGCACATATACAAAAATTTGGCCAAATATAGTTTTGTGGTATGTATTGAGTTAAATTTAACCTAGAATATACACCATCCCAAGGGTGGGCATCCAATCCAATCTAACTTTTTTCTCCTCATCCGATCCAATCCAATTAGACCTCAAAATCCAATCCAATCTAATCCAATTACTAATTGGATTGGATCCGTTTTTTAATTGGATATCTAATTACGCACTTAAGTTTTAATATTAACATAAAAATATGAAGAAAAAAATACGTAAAAATAAAATATCACCCTTTATATAAGTTTAATACTCCATAAACATATCATCGTTACAATGTAATGCAACTAAAAGTTTCAAATAATTAAAACAACAACATTTCTAAGTAATAAAAGAGAACAAAATATTATAAAAATAAGTACACAAAACAATCAAGTGTTACAAATTCTACACAAAAGAAAATCCAATAAAATTATAATTAATATTATATTTTTTTAATATTTTTTAACATATATAAATGTAATTGGATTGGATCGATTTTTAATTATATTTTGAAATTGACATTTAATAACCAATCCAATCTAATTAGAATCCAATGTTAGCATCAAATCCAATCCAATTGTAATTGGATATCAATTTTTTTGTAATTGGATTGAATTAGATTAATTCGGTTCAATTGAATTAAATTGGATGTTACCTACTCCTACACTATCTATTGGAGATGGTCTAATTATCTAGGTACACTACTACAAAAAGAATATTTTGCAACACTTTTTTAGCAACACATGAGAAAAAAGTGTTACAAATTTATTAAATTACTTATTTAGAAACACCTATACAATAAGTGTTACCAAATAATATTAAGTTAATAAAAATATTTATTTGAATAACAAACTTAAATGTCATAAGGCAACACTTTTAAAATAATTGTTGTCTCATATTGCACTATAATAAAATCGATCACGCTTTTTTAAAAAGTGTCACTAATTATAATTATTATATTTTAACAAAAAATTAAAATAGATATTAAAAAGGTGGTAACTACTTTTTAGAAAGTGTTGCATGTAATTACCCCACTAAGTCATTTTCTTCTCCTACTAATACCATCGTGATTATTGTTTTCTTCTCCAACAATTATTATTGCTTCAAACTCTAATGCAGAGAAATCAAAGAAAGCTATGTATATCTCCATGCTTATTAAATTAACTCAATTAATTCATATTACTTTTATGGTTTAATTCTTTTGATCAATCAATTCTACATTTTTATTTGTCTCACAGATTTGGATTTTGCTATGAATATCACATATTTGTTGACAGTACAAAGTAAGTTATTTAAGTATATATGCTATCTTTAATTGATGAATCTGTTTCTTATTTATTTTTTTTCGATGGTGCAGCTAACATACGACATGAATTGACTATGAAGGATGGAAAATTAGAATTGCACAACTTTTCTTCTTCGTGAAATGATTAAAAGTGTTAGAGGATGAATATATTTGTAAATATATATCATATATATTGATAAATTAGATATATTATTGCAACAATTCAAAATAGTGTTTAAATTTATTAACTTTTTGATTGCATAAATTGTGTACTTAGCATTTATGAGAAAATTAAATTTTATTAATATTATAATTGTACTCTAAATTTTATTTAGAAAAAAAATTATCCTAATATTATTGAATATTTTTATATATTTCTTAAATATTAATAATTTAAATATGGTGAAAGTAATAATAATAATAATAATAATAATAATAATAATAATAATAATAATAATAATAATAATAATAATAATAATAATAATAATAATAATAGACTAAACATATAGCAACACTTGAATTAAATATGTTACTATAAGCCATATTTTTTAAGAAATGAAATATTATCTTAAGCAACACTTTTACAAGTGTTATCTAAAGTCTTAATTTTTGGCAACGGTTTAGGAGGCAACACTTTCATAAGTGTTATCTTTTAATATTTTTTAGTTAAAAAAAAGTGTTGCTAAACATAATTTTTCTAGTAGTGGTAATTAGAGATATCACCACTTAGGTGATTTTTATTATTATCTTTGCTATTTTTATAAATTCAGAATATAAGGGCTCGTTTGATACGCCGTATTATAATGTATTGTATTGTATTGTGTTGGATTGTGTTGTATAGTATTGTATTGTATTAGTATTATTTTATACAATACAATGTTTGGTATTGGCTTGTATTAATTGATTACGTAAAGTTATAATCTATTTTTAATACACTCGATCCCAACACTAACTACGGGTCTGGCTCCCGGGTCCCGGGTCTGGGTCCCGGTTTAGGTCTAGGTCCGGGTCGGGGTCCTGGGTCCGGGTCCGGGGTCCGGGCCGGGGTCCCAGGCCCAAGTCCGGGTTCAGGGTCCGGGTCCGAGTTCGGGTTCGGGTCCGGAGCTGGGTTCGGGGTCTGGGGTCCAGGTCTGGGTCCGGGGTCCGGGGTTTGGGGTACGGGTCCGAGTCCAGGTCTGGGTCCGGGGTCCAGGCCGAGGTCCCGGGTCCGGGTCCGGGGTTTGGGGTCCGGGGTCCGGGTCCGAGTTCCGGTCCGGGTCGGAGATTGGTGTTGACCCCAAATTCTTTGTAAATATTATAATCCAAGCTAATACAGATCATTTATTATGTATTAAATAATACAACATACATTATATTAAAAAAATTTGATCGTAATAAGTAATACAATACATTGCTTAATTCAAACATAATGTTATTTATTATTTAATACAATACAACTCTTACACGGCATACCAAACGAGCCCTAACTATATTAGACACTAGTACCTTAAGACAATGCTTGATATTAAACTACATCAGGACTTCAACTTAATTACTACACAAATTTCTAGTAAAAAGACATTATTTGGCTACAACACGCAACTATATAACAATAGTATTATTATTCTTCTTCTTAAACAAACATGTGGTTTTTGGATCCAGATATTTAGTTGTCTATAGCTAGGCAAAAAAAAAAAAAATAATATATTTAGAAATATATATTTATTGTAAAGTTTATTATATCACGAGAAGTACTTTTCGTATTTTTAAAGCTAAATATTGTTGGTATTAATGAACATTATTAATTAAAATAACCAACCTGTTGATTGCGTTCACATTATAAGCTTTTTATCAATAATTAAATCTTTTTAGCAAAGTGCAAATTTTTTTTATTTATTATTTTTGAGAAATATTAATAAATATTAGTAGTATTGAATACAATTTAAATTATTATATCACTATTATATATTACAATTAAATATTATAATATCTCACATCATTTAATATAATAAATTTTATAAAATATCGCTAATTATTCTTAAAGTGTCACTTCATAATTATACTAAATAGTAAGTATTATTATACTTAATAACAATACTTTATAGTCGTGGCATAGCTAGGTCTGTGCCGAGTGTCTACCTAGCTTAAGGGTCTAATTTTTTTTTTCTTTTTTAAAATACATATCTTTTTTGTTAATTTTGAAAAATATAACATTTGTTCTCTAAATAGAAGTCCAAAAGTATTTTTTTTTTCTTATGACCCATTAAATTTTAGAGTCGATCCTATTTATATTTTTATATATATTGTTCTCTTTATTAGACCATCTCTAATAGATCGTGTATATTTTGAGTTAAATTTAGACAAAAATTTACTATAAAGTTATATTTGGTCCAATTTTTGTATTTATACTCTTTGTAAAAATCAATATTAATATTAATGTTCAATGAAAATATACAATATAATTAATTTTATTTATATTATTTTAATATCTTATAACTATAAAAATATTTTTCATTAATAAATAATAAATGAGGGGTAAATATGTAATTAAAAAATGTGTACTTATTGTGGCCTAAAATTTAGGCCAAGCTAAAAATTATGTCAAATTTAGCACAATTTTTAATTCAGGTCAAATTCGACTTTTACATTATTATTAAAATTAAGTTTTAGCAAAATATTTTTAAAAATAACAATACACCATATTTATAACTCTTCATACGTATGCACTCGTACCTTGACAAACAAGGAAAAGCAAAAGAAGCTACAACTGCAAACACTTATATAAATAGAGAAATGCTAAACAGTATCAACAGTGTCTAGCATCTTCTTATGTGTCAATATTACTATTGGTCAAATTAAATATCGGGTCCCATATAATTTAATATAATAATTTTTAGAGAGTATCGTTAGCCAATCACAAAGTAACATATCTAGGGCCGGTTTGGCACAAGTTTTGGAAAAAACTAAAAGCTGATTTTTGAAAAAAATTGTGATAAAAATGTGTTTGGTAAGCAGTCGAAAAATAGTTTGTTGAAGAATTTTTGGAGAAGCTGCAGCTAAAAGCTAAAGCTGCTCCAAGCCTCCAATCTAACTTTTAGAATAACTTGTTTTGATTAAAAGACTATAATAATTTTTTTATACTAAAATCATATTTACTTATTTATTATAGAGCAATTTGCGGCGAAACCCCCTTACGTTTTAATTTTTATACACTTAACTCCCTTATTTTTTTTTTTGGTGGCCAAACCCCCTTATGTTTTAACTTTTATACACTTAACCCCCTTATCTTTTTTTTTTTGTGGAAAAATCCCCTTATGTTTTAATGTTTATACACTAAACCCCCATATCTTTTTTTTTTTTAATTTGTGGCAAAACCCCTTTATGTTTATTTATTTATGTTTTTTTTTTGCAAATTTGACACGCCAGTTAAATATTACCGTTTAATATCAACTGGATGACCACTGTATACACCTGTGTATATGTAACGGTAAAACCTCGAAGTCGATACAGTAGTAATCCAGTTAGTATTTAACGGTAATATCTAACTAAAACTTTAAATTTACAAAGAAAAGTAAACTTAAGGGGGTTTTGCCACCAAAATAAAAAATAAGGGGGTTAAGTGTATTAAAACTAAAACATAAGGGAGTTTTGCCACCAAAAAGAAAAGATAAGGGGGTTAAGTGTATTAAAACTAAAACATAAAGGCATTTTGCAACAAAAAAAAAATAAGGGGGTTAAGTGTATAAAAATTAAAACATAAGGGGGTTTCGCCGCAAATTACTCTTTATTATATATTAAAAAATAAAATAAATAAAATAAATAATTATTAAATCTCTTATTTTTTTAAAAAATTAATTTATATTTTATTTTAATATTAACAAACAACATCAACCTAGAATTTTTCTAATATATTTGAGTTTTTAATATTTTTTACATTTGATAAAAAAACATAATAAAAAATAATACTATAATTTATTTTTATTAAATGCATATAAATTTATATTTGAAAAAAAAAATTAAAAATATATAAACAATAAATTATTATATAAAATAAATTTTGTACAATATTTGTAATTATAATAAACTAGATTATAGCGTTATCATTATCATTATAATAGATCTTAACAACTCACAGTACTTTGAAATGTATAATTTACCAAACACTCAGCTCAATTTTTTTTACAGTTTTGCTATAATTGTTTTTTATCACAACACAGTTAAAGTTACTTTTTTCCACAGTATAATTGTGCCAAACTGACATCTAAAAGTACTAGACATCACTCGTGCCAACAATACTCATATAATTAAGTCACATAGAACTAGAAATGTAGAAACCCATTAATAAAGAACATGAAAATAAGGAAAGGGAGTAAAAAAGGCTTTTCAATAATTGGTTCGATTAGGCTAACTAAAATGAGTACGTAAATGTGTGGTGTTTTAGTGCCAAATAAAATCACGTGTAACTATAATTATGGGTGATCGCAAGCCTAACTTCCAAGCCAGTGGAATTATGAGTAGGATATATGTACACACATTGAGGCGTAAAATTATACAGTAGTAGAGGCGTGCCTTTTTGAATTGGGACGATATTATTAAAAAAAAAAAAAGTGAGCTAGTTCAATAACTTTCGAAAATTAAATGCCTCTTTGTAAGTAGGGACAAAACAAATGAACACGGCATTTCCTTATTTATTTCAATGATAAAGATGGTTTCATTTTAGGGGTGTTCAGAAAGTATCCGATCCAATCCAATCCAATCCGCAAAATGCGGATATCCGCACTTGTGCGGATTGAATTGGATTGAAAAATCTAAAATCCGCACTTGTGCGGATTGGATGTTGTTTGACCTCAAAAAGTAACCGATCCAATCCAATCCGCACTTAATTATATATATAAAATTATAATATGTAATATATATTAATTAAAAAAAGACACAAACTTCTAATTTCTTAATTATCTTTTTTAGTAATATATTGAATTGGTGCATTTTATTTATTTTGTAATAAAAAACACAGAAAAAAAAATAATTCTTATCCACATAGACACATACACATAAAGTTTAAATATATATATACTAGCTTATTTATTTTAGTAATTAGATACATATATATTTTAGTGTAAATCTAAAGATAAATATATATATGTATCTTGGTTTAATTTGTATATAAATAGAGATGGAGATTAATAAACAATAGTCTTTTTTTAAATTTTTTTGTATGAAATATTAAATAATTTATTATTAAAAAAAATAACAAATCCAAAATAACCGATCCAATCCGCACTATTGCGGATTGGATTGGATTGGATTTAAACTCTTATGCGGATCGGATTGGATCCAAAATATGAAATCCGCACTTAGTGCGGATTGGATGTTGTTTGACCAAAAAAGTGCGGATTGGATCGGATGAGGAGAATTGCTAAAACACACTACTTAGTGTCTAGCACTTTTTAATATTATTATTGGCACAATTAATTATTTTTAAAAAATATTATTAACCAATAACTAAAAATGCTAATAAGGCTGCACATTATATAACTTGTAGCTCTTGTTTTCATTTAGTTCGTATATTCACTGCGAGTAATGCTTTGGTGAATCTTTTAAATATTGTAATGGTTTATGCAATTTGCTAATTTCCTTTCAAAAAACAAAAACTAAAAATGCGAGATATTATTAGTGTGCAATATCAATGTTACATTTTTAATTATGTATTTCCTAACAGTTGCTTGAACGAGTGACTAATATATACTAGTCGGTTATATTAATAGAGACCATAAGAGGCACATGCGCTTATAGTTGACCCTCTCCCTTTCTCTCTTCATCATCTCTCTCATCCTCCTCTCCAATATATAAATTCATTCATTTCTTCTTCTTCTTCCTACACCTTCATTATTATTATTATTATTCCCCATCTTCAAATTTGATCACACCCTACCCAAAAAGAAAAATTGAGTTTTCATTATTCCTGATTATAAAACAGTGAAACATTATGAAGAACTACAGTTCAAAATCAGGAGAGTCAAAAATCATAGTGTTTGTCCCATATCCAGCTCAAGGCCACGTAACTCCCATGCTAAATCTAGCAAAGGCCTTTCTTAATCTCGACCAAGGCTTTCGCCCAGTCTTCGTCACCCCTCGATTCATCCACGATCAAATCGTTGCTCGATATGATGATCATGAGAATAATAATCACATGTTCACAAACGACGACGACCACCACCAAACTAATAATAATAATGACAGCATCGAATTCGTGGCTATACCCGATGGATTCGAGGGAAAATCATCCGTGGCCAGAGATTTCTTCTCTCTAGAAGAGGCCATGGAGAAAGTGATGCCTGCTCATTTGGAGAGGGTGGTTCGTGATCAAGGTGAGGATGTGGTGTGTGTGGTGGTCGACTTGTTAGCTTCTTGGGCTATTGAAGTGGCTAACCGTTGTGGCGTTAGAGTCGCCGGATTTTGGCCTGCCATGCTCGCTGTTTATCGCTTGGTCGTTGCTATACCTGATATGGTCCGCTCTGGCCTTATCTCTGATACAGGTCAGTACTAGTAATTACTACTTTCATATATACCGTCACAATTATGATTAATTTGTACGTTTTTGTCTTACTATATAGTCAAAATTAATGAAGTTGAAATTTTAAGTAAAGTAACCGAAGATTTTAATGAACATGTTTATATAATTCAAAATCAACATTAATTCCACAATCTTTGATATTACAGGTCAGTCAATAATCTTTGATTCTATCACAATTATGTACTTTTTTTTTGTCTTTCTCTAGAGATGGAGAACGAGTTAAAATTTAAATTTGTAAGTAACTGCTAACATAATAAATATGCATTGTTATTAGTCATCAGTAGTGTCTAGCATCTTTAAGACATGCCGTCTTACAATTCGCTAGCGACATTCCCTAAAAGATTTTATATTAAATTATATGGAATCCGATACTTAATTAGATCAATAATGATAATGACACATAAGAGAATACTTGGCCACTGGTGCCTTTTAACATTTCTCTAAACATATATATCATATCACTAATAATAGTTTATATAATTTAATTTAAATATTGCTAACTATCTCGAGCTATACACTTCTTTCTAATAATAACAATGTTCATATTATTATTAATAATTAGGAAATTATTCTCCTTCAATAAATTTTTACAACTATCAACAACACTGATAGCTAGGTTGGTGTATAAAGTTTTAACAACAAATTTCATGAAAAAAAATAATGTAGTAGTTCAAAAAGATAAATCAAGTTGTCAAAATTAAATACAAAAAAAAAATCGTAATACAAAAACATATTGATGAGATGATATTATTTTGTATATTGCAATTAGATCAATGTTTTGTTCTTTTAGTTGCTTTGTAGTTATTTTTTTGTTGTTGTATAGTTATTTTCATGTTATTTGTTAAGTTATTCTTTCGAGTGTTATTTTTTAGTTGTCTTAGTTATTTTTTTATTTTACTGGAATATAATATTTTTATAATTTTAAAATTTTAACACGATATTTTTAAAAACTTAGTATAGTAAAAATATATAAAAAAGTGTGACATAAAATATAAAATAAAAAAAAAAATAAGATCCCTAATGTTAAATGGGTTGGGATTTAATTTATTTATTTTGTAATATTATTTTTAATTATTGTACGTATTTTTTAATATGTTTTTGTAATTTATTATTAGAAACTTCTTAAATAATTTTATTTTATTTTAGAGAATATTAAATATTATAAATTTGAGATATATTATATTTTAATTTTTATATAGTATGTCTTTTTTATTTATAATTTCATTTATTTTTTAATAAATGAGTCTCCCATGGAAATTGCCCACCTCAACAAGGATTTCACGCCCTATCCTCAATATAGAATATGCGAGGATGGATATTTAAACAGTTAATGGTTATGGGATACGAATACTTCCCTGCTTATTACCTGCCCCATTTTTATTCTCGTACAATATAAATATTATTAAAAACACACAGTAATTGTGTATCTTAATAAAACAGAAAGTACCAAATATAAGAAAAAATATTACATTATTTAAATTTGTTGACATGAGAGGGTTTCGTCACCATTAACCCTTAAAGGTAATTGGTGACGAAACCCTTTTAATTTTATTTTTGTTGGCAAATTTGAGATATTAGTTAAATCATACCGTTAAATATTAACTGTATTGTCACTGTATGTATCTGTATATATTTGACATACTTTTATTAATTTTGGAATTTTAACATCACCTATACATATCTGTATACAATGACAACCTCAATTGACATTGAACTATAAATTTAACTCATACCTCAATTTTGTAAACGAAAATGGAGTTATGGGGTATTGAAAAAAAAAAAAAAAATCAAAACATTAAGTGTAAAAATATATCAAAATATAAAAGCCGCCAATAACCCTATTTTAAATTATCCTATATTATTCTGCAGATATTATTTCCATGGGATGGGACCGTAAAATTAGCCGACAAGTAATTAAACAGTATGTATACAACAGACACAAGTTCACCAAGGATCTTGACATGTGAGATTTATCTTTCTTTTTAAGATTAATTTACAAGCCTAATAAACAGAAAACAGTAGTTTAAGGCTATCAATTTTTAGGTTTGAGTACTAAATAATTATAAAAAGAACAAAAATAAAACATAATTATAAGCAGAATGGACCACACGTTCTTCTGCATTATTAATATATTAAGTAAGATTAGCTGTTCATCATAATAAGTGGGGTATCTCATATATGTATTATATATAATCAAATCCCTTTAGCCAGAGTCATACTCCAAAAGAAAAATAAAAAATCAAAGCACACAGACTTAATTATTTTAACACACAAATATATATGTTATATATAATTAGTATTATAGCATGCATCACCGATTTCTATTCAAACAAACATGTGCTATTCCATAGTCTACAATCTTAGACATTCATCTCCAACACATGTGTCTATTGCAGTGCTAAACGGACACAAAAATATGTTTGAACTTTTCAAGCTACCCATGCATTATGTAATTATTTATTTATGATTAATTATTCAAAAAATGAATGTGGCTTTGGATACTTCATTAAGATATACATATCTAATAGAATATATATGAGTGCAATAAGTAGTCAAATTTGAGTTTCTATACTTAAAGATGCAAAAGCATCTCCAATAAACAAATATAGCTCTTGCCTTGTAAAAGATTTGCTCTATGCCAAAAATTATAATAAATTTTGCTATGATTCAATATTTACATTACCATAAATATTTAAATTTTTTATTATTATTTTACATAATAAGAGAATGATAATAAATTGATTATAAAACTATTTTAAATATTAAATTATATTTACATACAAATAAAAAAAAAAAAAAGTTTGCATTTGTATATTAGAGCAGTATACAAATAAAATGATGTCAAAGATCATAGAATAAATTACGGCAAAACTTTCAAAAGTATCGCTTTGCTAGCCGTTAACCCTTAAAACTCACTTTTTGTCAGTAAAACCCCCAACTCAAATTCTATTAGCATTTAATTATTTCCATTTAATTTTAGTTGTTAGATGTCATGTTAGAGTGTCTACGTAGACATAGTGTATATACATGACACAATTTTATTGGTCCACCTAATTACATTATTAAAATAAAAAAAAAAATGAAAAAAAATCATATTAAAAAATTTAAAGAAAAAGTACATTATTATTAAGAAAATTAATGTTTTTTTTTCTCTCTCCTAACCCTAACTCCTCTCTCTCCACTATCACCATAACCCCAAAAACCCCAATCAAAATTGCAAAGAAAACCTGATGGTCGACCACCACATGACTCTGATGGAACCCATAGGCCCCAAAACTCCTTATCCTCCCTTACTCACCCTTCTCTCTTGCTCATGTTTGTCCCGAAACCCTTACGGAAGTTTACCAACACCTCCTCCTCTATCTCAGATTTAAAACAACAAACTCATATCTAAAATAACAAACTTACATATGAAATCTTCCACACATTTCTAATAAAAAATAACATTAAAATTTCATAATCAATCTCGTTATCAGATTCAAACAAAAAAAAAGTAAAATTAAAAAATAATATGAGAAGATCGGGAGAGAGACTAAACAAGAAGAGCAAAATACCTCTGCCCAAGCCAGCCCAATTATTCGTCGACATTGGCAAGCCAAACTTCAACCACGAATGATGCATATCTAGCCACGAACATCATCGGCCACAAACAACGCATCTCCAGCCACGAACAATGCATCTCCGTTGCAAAGCTAAAAGGGAGTGTAATATTTTGGGTCAAGTGAGAATTTGTAATTTTAGCTTTTTTGTTCTAGTAACAAAGAGGCGAAGGAGCAATGTAAGCTGAACACAGATCTTTTGGCCGACATTCTTCGTCTAGAGTTTCAAAGGTTTGAGGTGATCGAGAGAGTTAGATAGGCTGAAGAAAGAGAGGGTAAACTATGGTGCATGTTATGTTTTGGGAATTAGGGTTTTTCTTTTAGTTTTATTTTTCTTTAATATTTATTTGTTAATTTTTGGTTTATTTTTAATTATTATTTGTTTTAAAAAAAATTATTTTTATTAATATATTTAAGTGGATCACTAAAATTGTACCACATGTATACTGTGTCCATGTGAATAATCTAGCATGGCATTTAATAGTTAAAATTGGATAAAAATGACTAAATGCTAATAGAATCTGAGTTTGGGGGATTTTAGCGTTAAAAAATTAATTTTTGGATAAGTTACTAGCAAAGTGACACTTTTGACAATTCACTCAATATAGTAGTAATGTTATTTTTGCTTCCAAACATGACACAATGCTTACATCTCCTATTAGAGATAGTACAATGAAAGCAATGGTTGAAAGGACAACCAAGAAAAAGGGTTACACTTTCTAATTTATAATCTAAAAATTTAAAAAAAAAATCTTAAAAAAAGAAAATAAAATCTCTATTTTCTCTCTCTGTCTCTTAAGATGATCAAATAACATTCTAATTGGCATGCTTTATTTCTCTTTCTTTTTCTTGATTGGCAGGTTGCCCACAACATTTGTGCCCGATTAGCTTTCTTCCGAATCAACCCATTCTATCAACCGATGAGTTTCCATGGCTAATTGGGACTTTAGCTGCAAGGAAAGCAAGGTTCAAGTTCTGGACCAGGACACTAGCTCGATCGAGAACTCTTCAATGGATACTCGCCAATTCATTTCCCGACGAAGAATCCCTCAACGATGAGAAACTCAATAAAGAACTTCTTCCACTAGTTCTCCCAATCAGTCCATTGAGCAAAAATTTAACAACAAAAAACCCAAGTTTATGGGAAGAAGACAATAGTTGCCTTGATTGGCTAGACAAACAAAAGTCCAATTCAGTAATTTACATCTCCTTCGGGAGTTGGGTGAGTCCCATTGGTGAATCTAAGGTGAGGACTTTGGCTATGGCGTTGGAGTCTTTGGGGCATTTCTTCATATGGGTTTTGAGCAATTCATGGAGAGCAGGGTTACCAGTTGGTTTCGAGGAGAGAGTCTCCAATAGGAGTAAAATCGTCTCATGGGCTCCTCAAATGGAGGTTTTGCGACACAGAGCGGTGGGTTTTTACCTAACCCACTGTGGTTGGAACTCAACAATGGAGGCCATACAGTCGCAGAAGAGGTTATTATGTTACCCAATCGCCGGAGACCAATTCGTTAACTGCAACTACATTGTGAAAGTTTGGAAAATTGGGGTGAGGATTAATGGAGTTGGGTTGAAAGAGGTAGAGGAAGGGTTGAGGAAGGTAATGGAGGATAAGGAGATGGAACTGAGATTGAAGAAGATGTATGAGAGAACCATGGGAGATGAGGCCTGTCGTAAAGCCACATCCAATCTGAGATTATTTGGGAATTTTCTTAGCAAACAAACACTACTTGGGTCTTCATTTGTTAGCAAAACTAGTTTCTAAATTTTATCTTTTTTCTTTCCCTATTTGTAAGTATACATTAATAAAAGTATAATTAATTATATTATTTTTTTTTTCTCTATTATAAATCATGTTACAACAAATAATGCTTTTTTAAAAGGAAAAAACATAATACTTAAGAAAAATGTACTATTTGTTGTAAAATATAATACTGCATACCTTTATACCACAGACATGAGAAAAATAAAGTAAAAGTGTGATCATACTAGCGCTAATGTACCAAATCCTATCAAATTTTTGTTTTTAAGCGTGTTTGGGCGAGAGTTGTACTATGATAGGTGACCTCTGGAGAAGTTCTCGTGTTGCACCTTTAAAATTTTATTTAGCCAAAAAAATATGAGAAAAATAAGTGTGACACCATATCTCTCTTATATTAAATGTGGCTATAAAACAGATTGCACTATTATTTTTTAAACATTACAATTCAAATTTAAACTCATTAGACATATCTTAAAAAAATATCTTTCTATTATTATTTTTTAAAAATTCACTACACATATTTTAAAATATATATATATTTCTATTATTAATTTTTTACATATCTTAAAAAATTATTTTTTAAATCACTCCACATATCCAAAAATAAATTTCTATTATCCGTATTTCTAGAAGATAGACATGTGGTATAATCTGAAGGTAATCACCACTTAAAGTTGGGCTTAAGCCTTTTCGCTCTCAGAAGGCCATTCCAAAGCTAGAACATGCCCGTGCCCAACAAAGACCTAAAACTTTGCCTTGGGAACATAATGTTCTTGCAAGGCACGAAAGCCTCCTTAGTCTTCCAGGACTCGGAAGGAATGAAGATAGGGATACACCTGGAGATAGGCCACGCAAGATGCTCCTGGATGCCTACCACAAGATGATGCTCAGAAGCCTACCACGGACCAGGAGCCATATGTTTACTGGAGGATAAGTACTGGATCTCTACTGCAAGACAGGAGGTGGATATGTTTCCCCTGAAATGACGTGTCCACCTCTTTGACATATGATCAGATATTATTCCTTGTGTAAGATCAATTCCAGTGATTAGCCCTTTATCTGTCTGTTCGTAATCAGTTTTGATAAAATTACTATTTTACCCTTCTAATTACTTCTTTATCTTTTAGTACTTTTAATTCACTAGTGGAAGTACAATTTAGATCCCATCTAAATTTGTGCACAACTTTCCAGTTCTAAAATTAACACTTAAAGGGAACCAATATTCAATTCGTTAGGAAAGTAGGATTCCATAATTGTAGATCATGTTCCCAGCCATGCACATTATTAGATTTCCAAAAAAAAAAAGTTGTAAGAATCATCTTCTTTGAGAAACTTAACGAGTGAATTAAAGAAACTAATAACATGAGCAAGAGTTCACGATTACTCAAGATTTAGGTCGATCTACTATTGATCATCATTATGATATGAATTAGGTCTTTATAGTAAACAGCATGTTAGAAAAAGATAGTTTTATTCATATCGGTCCTTGTCATATATAATCTCTATTATATATAGCACCTTCACTTAGATGTCATACTACATCAGTTTTCCGAATCGAGATTACTTGCACCGAAGAATAGATATCAATGAACTATACTAGCAACCATTGATTAAAGATTTCATAACTTTAATATGTTACTGACTATTTTATTCATAACTAAGTGATCTTAGTTCTCTGTACAGCTACAAGTCACAGCCTCATATATGAATAATTTTTTTTTGATATTTATATAAATTATTCAATAATAAATATTAATAATCTAACATCTATGCATATATCAAAATGTTCAACTTTTTCTTAATAATAAAAAATGTCTTATAGGTTTTTCAGGGCATAAACCTTAACACGTCTCCCTGGTGTCATAACAGCAGAGGAGATCTTCTTGGCGAGTGATAACGAAGCAGGAAGTTCCTTAGCTGCCAAGGAAACAACCGAAACCAGTTGTTGTTGAGAACTTGACAGACAAATAGTACACTGATGAGATGGCCCAAAGGTCGTAGAGGGGTGGCCTTCCAAGCATTACATTGTATGGAGACTTTACATCCACCACTATGAACGTGGCCATGAGGGTAGCAGTTTTATCTTATCACATGGAGTAATGCCATCTCCATTGAAACTATACATAATTTGTTAGTATGGTTCTAGGTCTTCTAAGGTCAAACCTATTCTAATTAGGGTTTGCTTGAACATGATTTTTGAGGATGGTCTGTCGTCGATCACTACCCTGGCCACCATCATATTACCTATATGTACCTCAATAATTAAAGAATCGTTTTGAGGGTAGCTGACATGATAAGAGTCCGATTCTCCGAAGGTGATAGGTTCACATCCGTAGCGTTAAGACTTTGAAGGTTGTTCTGCAACTTCCAAGACTTTGGTTCTTGGTTCATGTCGAAGTGATCTTGCATATCTTTTTAAGGCTTTCCTTGAGTTTCTAGCTAGGTCAGGGTCTCCAATCACAATCTCTAGCCTGTCTGGAACTGGCACAGGCTAGACAGGTGCATCGCCCCCAGCTGGAGCTTTAGGTCGTACATACTCCTGTAGAGCATTATATTTTTGTTTGATGAGACATTATATCTCGTCCTGCAACTAATTACACACATTAGTGTCATGACCACAATTATTGTGGTAGCGATAGAATTTGTCCATGTCTCTCTTCCCTGACTCTTTGAAGGGAAGAGGTTTGTGATACGACAATGATGACTGTGTAGCCGTATAGATCTCCTCTCTTGGGCCAAGAGGATGGAGTAAGTGGTAAAGTGAGCTCACACTCTCGTAAGGGCTTACCCCCAGTCTTGGGCTTCTTTCCACTGGGGGAGTTGCTTGGCTTACCACTATTGGTGGTTCTCTTCCCTCCATTTGATACTCCTTTCTTCCCATTGCCCTATGCCTAAGTATCAAGGACCTAGGAGTCTAGTGACTTCTTCTTGCCACCCTTTGAGCCCTTAGCTCGAGTGACGGTTTCTTCTAGTTTGATAAAGTCATTTTCTCTATCTAAGAAGTCATTCATGGTGTATACTGCCTTGAGACAAAGGTCAGACCATAGAAGACTCATCTCCTTGAGTTTGACTACAAGTGCCATTACCCTTGCGTCCTCACTAAGACTTTTGGTCTTAGCAAATGCCTCTAAGAATTGTTGGATGTAGTCCTTGAGGGGATCTTCTTCTTGCTGCTTGACATCCACCAAATCATTGGGTTCAATATGGCATTATAGGGAAGGAGCGAATTGTTTGCCAAAGGCATCCACTAGATCTTTCCATTAGTTGATTGATCCAATGGAGAGCTTAAGGTACAACTGTTGAGCCAAGCCTGTTAGTGTGGCAGGGAAGATTCTGCACTTGACATCATCTCTCACACCTTGTAGATCGGTCTGCACTTTGAAGTAGTGGATGTGAGATAACAGGTCTTTTTGCCCATTGTATTGATTCTAGAAAGGTTTCTTAAACTTTGGAAGGATAGGAAGAGCTTTGATTCGTTCAGAGAGCGGTGAGCATCGCTCTCTATCAAGTTTGAATTCAGACAACTTAGGAGTCGTGATGCCTTTCACTAAAGCTACCAAGGTGTCGAACTCTGCCTGGTTGACCCCATGTGTGATGGTCTGCATCACAGTTGGAGCTTCTATAACCCGAGTGGGGTCTCCTCTAAAAGCTCCCATTTCCACCATCCTTTTCTTGGTCAAGAGGTCACGCAGGTCTCTTGATCTTTCGAGTCGATCTTGGACTCCAGTTGACTTGGGTCTTATTGTTGTCTCTTGATCATGGGGTTGTGAAGGCAACACTGGTGAAGTCTCCAAAATGAAATTTAGATCATCTCGGGATGATTTGTTGTGGGAGTTTTCATTTAGAGCATTGTAGTGGCTACTTCCCTAAAAGTAGTCTTTTTTGGATCACAAGTATGAAGAGAATTGAACTAGTTGCTCAGTTTCAACTCCTCTCCATGTACTCGAGGGAAGTACTCATACTATTGGTGATCGGGCAAAGTAACGGCACAATTCACCCCTCTCATCTTGAAAGTATTTTCAAGTATGAAGTCGTTTGTTGGTCCTTACCCATTAGATCGCGTAGTCTCTAATTTTGAAGTAGTGTCTCCTAATACCTCCTTCAATTTGAGTAGTAGGTACATTTCCCCTTGCAGGATCTTAGGGCTGTTAGGCCAAAATTAGTCTAAGTTTCGGGTTATATTTTCGGTTAGTTTTCACTCTTTGTTTCTAGTTTTAGGGCTATTTTACGCTTGATTCTTTTGTTTCAGGTCCTTGTGTGTTTAAAGAAAGTATGTACAAGAATTGAGGACGCGTGGTGAAAGAATCAAGAAGAAAATCCAAGATTGGTGTCGCTGCCTGTTCCAGTCGCGACGGGGAATTTGCCAGTCGCGACGGGAACTGGCAGAGAGATTTTCAAGGAGTCAAAGTTTACTCCCGTCGCGACGGGGAACATGCCAGTCGCGACGGGAACTGGCAGAGAGGATCTTGAAGTTTCAAAGTTTAATCTCGTCGCGACGGGAGCTTTGCCAGTCGCGACGGGGACCCCAGTGACGGGATTTTTGGGCAGTTTCGTAATTTCACGAATTTTTAAGTTGAGACTTGGTTTAAATAGTGAGAGTTCGTGAAAATTAGGGATTATTCAAAATTGGAGCCCTAGAAACAAAGGAGGGGGCTAGAAGAGCGGCTTGTGGCGACCCGGATCAATTGCTTCAACTAGTTCTTTCTCTTCTCTTTAATTTTCTATGCTATTTTCTGTTTCAATGTTAATTATGGATTTGATTATGGATGTTTTGAACTAAACTCCTATTTAGGGAGAATGATGAATGTTGTTTAAGTTTTTCCTAGTTAATGATTAATTGCCATTCCTCCATCTTGATTGTGAACACTATTCATATTTATGTTTAATTTCCATGTGCAAGATTGATCACCTTTTACATGTTTTATGATCTCAATTCAAAATCTGAAAAGTGAGAATTGAGAATGCTAAAATTGGATAGTCTAGGTTTTGATGTGAAACAAAAGTATTTACATAGCCTTTGTGACATTTAGATTATTGCTTAATGCTGATTTCATGTTAGTTTAATTAAGAGATTAATTAGAGAGCATGAGATTTAGAACCTAGAAGATCTGAAAAGAGCTAGGTTAATTCATAATCTGTCATTCACTTCAAGAGAAGGATAGCAATTAGACATTAACATTGGTAACTTAACAACAGGATTCGTCTCTCTATTTTCTTATCTTGATTAATCTTCCTTTGTTATTTTTAATTTTCTGAATTGTCTTAGTTAATTCATAAAAAGTAATCTTTTACCAGATAGAATCAATAGTATAATTTAGTAGTAATTAGTCCAATTCCCTGTGGTTCGACCTCACCTGTGTGAGTTTACTACTTGATTGCGTATACTTGCGTAGTGATTATAAAATTAGCAATAAGTTTTTGGCGCCGTTGCCGGGGAATTGTTTAAAGATTAATATTACATAAAATTATACTAACTTCTACTTTGGTTAATTCTTTTGCTTATTTCCAATTTGTTTCTTTTAGATTAAAGTTTGCAATATTATTAAAAATTAAATTTTTTTTCTAATTTGGTTTTTCTTTTTAGTTTTAGTATTAATTTTGTTGTTTCAATATTTTTTTTTTTTATCTTTTTAGTACTAATTTAGTTTTATTTTTTAATTTTACTAATGTTTTACTTATGAGTTTGAACTGCAAGATAAATCCAGATGCTATATCTTGATGATTTTGTCCAACAACACAGTGAACCATTCTATTCTGCTTGGAGGAGATTTAAAGAGCTTGGAGAGAGATGTTATCCCACTTTCTCAAGTGGATGTTTTACATGGCTCTTGTATAATGGACTTAACGATGAAACAAGAAGCTGGGCTGATTATGGAGCAGAGGCAATGGGAGCGCCTTTATTAATGAGAGGCTATGACGTAATAAATCTGTTGAATGATATGGCAAATTTTGATTACGATTGGCATTGGAATCCATCACTTCAGGGTTGGAGTCACCAATACCCACCTTATTGCCCAAATTCATCCCAACAAACAGAAAAAGAGGAGCAACTACTATCACTTCTACAATCACTTCCAGGAGAGATTAATCGCTTAACTGACATGGTGAGATCTTTATGTGATAATTCAATGACTCATGATTCAGAATGTAATAACTCCAATGATGAAAGTTATGAGAGTTGTTGGTACAATGAAGAAGGGTCATTATTTGAATACAAGGAAGATAATGAGCCTACAGTTGAAGATCAAGATCCTTGTGAAAAGGAAATCATTGAATATGAAATCATAAGTGAGGGTATGGATAGCCAAGTGAAGAGTGAGCAACAAGAAGAAGGGTTGTTAGATGAAAGTGTTGAAACTGTGACATTGGAGGATGAGGAAGAACATGACATCATTGATTCAACTGCATCAATGATATTGACAAACAAACCACCAATGGATCCATATATTTCATCAACACCATATTATATCCTCTACGAGCTTCGAAAGGCTTCTCCCCAAGCTCATCATCGAAAGTCTTGTGTTGTTGGTGTGGTTTTTGGTTCAAACTCATTACATGCCAAGCTTGAGGGCATTTTTAAAAACAACTTTCAAGTTGTCCAACATGATGCTTATTACGGGCGTCAACCGCTTGTTGATGTGGCGCTCAGGTAAGTTTCCTTTCCTTTTTTTTAATGTCACATTGGGGACAATGTCATATTTAGTTTGGGGGGAGAGACTTAAAATTTTTAAATTCTGCATTTTAATTATCTGTTTTAGTTTTTTTTTTTTTAGTTAAGGAATGTCAATACTGCTGATTAGTGTGATGTGATCTAAAATTGCAAAATAATTGTGTGCTTAATTCTGTTAACTCTTTGGATTAGTTTGGATGCTTGTATAACATGTGTAAGAATGCAATTTGATGATCTGTGAAATATGTTACAATTGTTTTACTATGGTCTGTGGTAAGATTGACTGGATAGCTTAGAACTTGCATGTCTTATTCTTTTGAGGCGAAATCCTTGACAACATTCGATAGGAATATGATTTAGGCATTTGTTGGATAGTTTGAGCCTTTCAAGCCTACCATGAAATGATTATCCTTAGTTAACCCTCTTGAGCCTAAACTTGTTTTATTCTTCACCTGTTGAACCGAAATATGTATCCACACTGTTAAATTTTGTCCTCACTATTTTATCAATGATATCATAATCTATATAATTAGTTTGGGGGAGCAAAATGCATGGTGTGAGTAAAGATAGAAAAAAAAAACGAGCAAGATTGAGGAAAAAAAAATATAAGTTGTAAGATCAATATCACTGAATAAAAAAAAAGAAAAAATATTGAAAAAAAAAACATGATTCAAGAAAAATAATAAAATTCAGTGATGTTGGGAAAAGAAAAAAAGTCTCAATCTTGGTTAGTTGTGGGAACATTTTGGAAAATTTGAAATTAGAAGAAGCTTGTGGGTTATTTTTGTGCTTATGATATCTTTAGCCAAAATTGTTTTTCATTTTCCAAATATCTAAGCCATATTTTATAAACCTCGAAAAGCCCTATTGATTCTGAAAGGATGTTGTCAACATTAGTGGAGAGAGGTAAGCATGCAAGCATATGAGTTATTGGGTAGTGGAATGGTTGGAAAGAGTAAAACCATTATAACACTGTTTTGATTGTGAAGTCATCTTGTGTTTGTGCAGTATGTGATAAACTGAGCATCTAAATTAATTGTTAGAGTTGGCGGAATCGAAATTCTAGTTTGAGCAATGGAAAAGAACAACACATGAGCAGTAGTGTTGTGATTATCTTATAGCGTAGTTAGTAGTATTTACTTTTTTATCTTACTCGAGGGCAAGTAAGAATCTAGTTTGGGGGAATTTGTTAGGCCAAAATTAGTCTAAGTTTCGGGTTATATTTTCGGTTAGTTTTCACTCTTTGTTTCTAGTTTTAGGGCTATTTTACGCTTGATTCTTTTGTTTCAGGTCCTTGTGTGTTTAAAGAAAGTATGTACAAGAATTGAGGACGCGTGGTGAAAGAATCGAGAAGAAAATCCAAGATTGGTGTCGCTGCCTGTTCCAGTCGCGACGGGGAATTTGCCAGTCGCGACGGGAACTGGCAGAGAGATTTTCAAGGAGTCAAAGTTTACTCCCGTCGCGACGGGGAACATGCCAGTCGCGACGGGAACTGGCAGAGAGGATCTTGAAGTTTCAAAGTTTAATCTCGTCGCGACGGGAGCTTTACCAGTCGCGACGGGGACCCCAGTGACGGGATTTTTGGGCAGTTTCGTAATTTCACGAATTTTTAAGTTGAGACTTGGTTTAAATAGTGAGAGTTCGTGAAAATTAGGGATTATTCAGAATTGGAGCCCTAGAAACAAAGGAGGGGGCTAGAAGAGCGGCTTGTGGCGACCCGGATCAATTGCTTCAACTAGTTCTTTCTCTTCTCTTTAATTTTCTATGCTATTTTCCGTTTCAATGTTAATTATGGATTTGATTATGGATGTTTTGAACTAAACTCCTATTTAGGGAGAATGATGAATGTTGTTTAAGTTTTTCCTAGTTAATGATTAATTGCCATTCCTCCATCTTGATTGTGAACACTATTCATATTTATGTTTAATTTCCATGTGCAAGATTGATCACCTTTTACATGTTTTATGATCTCAATTCAAAATCTGAAAAGTGAGAATTGAGAATGCTAAAATTGGATAGCCTAGGTTTTGATGTGAAACAAAAGTATTTACATAGCCTTTGTGACATTTAGATTATTGCTTAATGCTGATTTCATGTTAGTTTAATTAAGAGATTAATTAGAGAGCATGAGATTTAGAACCTAGAAGATCTGAAAAGAGCTAGGTTAATTCATAATCTGTCATTCACTTCAAGAGAAGGATAGCAATTAGACATTAACATTGGTAACTTAACAACAGGATTCGTCTCTCTATTTTCTTATCTTGATTAATCTTCCTTTGTTATTTTTAATTTTCTGAATTGTCTTAGTTAATTCATAAAAAGTAATCTTTTACCAGATAGAATCAATAGTATAATTTAGTAGTAATTAGTCCAATTCCCTGTGGTTCGACCTCACCTGTGTGAGTTTACTACTTGATTGCGTATACTTGCGTAGTGATTATAAAATTAGCAACAAGGGCCTGGTGTCATGAAAGTGTCAAGAAGGACTTGGTGGAGGAGTTCTGTTGGTTCTCTCGGTGTTACAAAGTCGTTCAACACAGGTGGATAGCCCATTGGTTGGCACCCATGAGCTTGAGTCCTTTTGGGCTCTTGCTTGAAGGTGCTTTCCCTCTGAGTGGTCTCCACACCTGGTGTTTGCTTAGTGCCTACTTGGTTACCAGGAGTGGTAGTGGAATTCCAAGCATTAAGGGTTTCCCCTTAAGAACTAGTCTCCACGTGACCAGTTGATCGATGGGGAGTCTCTCTCACCAACTTAGAAAGACCTCTGCGGGGAGTAGTTCTGTGATTAGATTATTAAGCTTCTCTAATATGCTAAGATAGGTTAGCTCTCCACTATTTTTGGTCAACTCGTTGACTTTCAATGTTCCTCTACTTATCCATGAACCAGTATTGAAATTGTTCGTGTTAATTATCAATAGAGTGTCGTAGCTATTATTGTAAGTCAACCACATTTTGGATGAGTTGGGCGACTCGAGGATTGGCCTCCTCAGGGCCATCAGTCTCTACGTGAGGCTCCCTAGGTGGGATCTGGTCGTTGGTGCCAGTCTCGGGAGCATTCAGTGACCTTGGAACAAGAGCTAAGGAGCTAGTTCCAAGGCCTGCTCTTGGCACCTGGGGCGTAGGAGTAGTCTCAGTTCCAACTCCATCAACTGGCATGCCCCAGTTGATTGGCCAGTTGTTGGAATTCTTCTGTCAACACTTGTAGAACGTGTTGCAACCATCCTGCTGGTAACTTTCTTAAGTTGTGACTCTCAATGAAAGCACCAAAATTTTGATTCAAAAATTCTGACTAGACTTCTAAGCCACACCTACTCTCTAGGTTGGCTAGAATGAAATAGTTGTTAAGTAATTGTAAGAGAGACATAGAAAATTTAATTTATAGTAGTTCATTCCCTGTATCGCGATTGTAATGGACCTACACCTACTTCGAGTTTTTATTTCTCATGAGATGGTATTATAGAGATAGGCTAAGTGTTAGAAGGTCCAATTTTTAGAGAGAGAAACTAGAAAGAGAAGCTTTGACCTTATGGGTAGTTTTGTGAATGTGAGAAATGAGCTCATGGAGCTCTCCTTTTATAGGTGATGGGGGCCCAAAAAATAGGAAAAAAAAAATACAAATTAGATGTTTTCAACCATAGATGATGATCCCACAGTGAAAATTAGCTTCTGATGGTGATGGTCATTTTTCAAAGCGCAGCGGGACTCGCTACGGGTAATTCAAAGCTTATTTTTGTAACTTTCTTGGGGGTAAAATTTGATGTCGATAGCTTAAGAAATGTGATTAAAGTGTGAGACATGAGATAGATCATTGAAATAGCTTCGAAATGCAAGTTGATTCATGTAAATCGGATCAATATTGAGTGAGGTATGGCTATTTTACTATAGGCAATTCATGACCCAACACCCAGGTTGACATCTAGCGCTCAAGTTGACATCCCAGTGCTTAGGTTGACATATGATGTCAACCTGACACTGAGTAAGTATGAAAATGTCCAAGGGATGTACTTTAAGATGACTAAGTAATATTTTGACATCACTTATTCTATTTTTGTATTCTGGCAAAGTTGGTCATTAGTTCTTGGAGATGTTGCTATTCTGCAGAAATGAGAGACTCGAAACTCTTCATTTCTGAGTGAGTTTTGCCATGTTGGAAATGAGAAATGTGAAGTTGTGAATTTGACTTCTCTGACTTTATGGATCTTAGTTATTGTCAAAAACTAGAGGGACGATCAAACAGAATCAAAATCGAATAAGCAAAACCCAACGCACCATGTCGTTTGTCAACCTAGGCGCTGGGTACTTATTCATGAGCTCCTAGATCTTATTTTGATACTTCCAAGGTTCTTGAACTTAAGGACAAGGTCTCCTACTATGTTTTTGACCATTCTGGATTCATTAGTCGAATTATATTTGACATTTAAGCAATTAAAAGTAGCACACTAGGTTTGTTGCGAACTTGGGCACTAGGCCCAACACCAAGTCAACCTGGGCGCTGGGCCCTATTTTCAGGGGCTTAGGTTTGTGGTTTTCTCCCCGAGTTTGCTTAAATCTTCATTATTTCTAATGATAGAAAAAAATGTAGGGAACACTTTTACGTGAACTTGATTAGAAACAACTCAGGTTGACAATATGTCAATATGGGCGCTGGGTCCCAATTATAGCCCTTCAAAAACTATGTTTGGTCCTAACAAATAGTTGAATCTTAATCTTTTTTGAAAATGAAGAATATGCTCAGAAGATTTCTTGAAAGACATCATCAACATTGGCCCATGTTGATAAAATGTCAACCTGGGCGCTGGGCCAGCCCCAAGTGTCAACTTGGGCGTTGGGCCTTGCTTTCGGCACATAGAATGTGTTGTTTCTTCTCCAAAAGTACCCTATTTCCCCATTTTTGATGAAGACAAAGAAAATACAAAAGTTGAATCAAAGATTTAATACATGGAAGACACTCAGATTGATAAATTGTTAACTTGGGTGTTGGGTGCCCGGGCACCAAGTACTCTGGGTGCTCAAAAATGAACTTACTCTGAATTTGATTTTGATGCCTCAAATATGTCCATGGTATGTCTAGTTGATAGTCAACTTAGGCACTGGGTGAAACTCTAGGTGTCTAGGTTGGCTTCCAGGTTGCAAGTTCATGTAATTTTAGCTCTCAGGACTTGGATTAGGTTGCTCCATGTCTTCATGGTACAGAATACAAAAATATAGTGAGTTGGATTCAAGTTATTGAAGTCTGAACTTCTATTCCAAAGCTCCCAAAGTCAACTTGGGCGTAGGGCTAGGGTCCCCTCCTAGGTCGACTACTATGACTTGGGTCTACCCAACTCTGTGACGTCATCCTTCTTGCCACGTGTCAAACATTGATGTCCACGTCACTAGGAAAAGTTTTTGGGTTAACACCAACCAAAATAAGTAATATTTTCTACAATATATGAAATTTGGTGATAAAATAATCATTGAAAATTAAAAATTTTCAGTCAAATTTTTGAAAAGAGATATATTAATAGCTTAAAATATATCGATAATGTGATGAAAATGGGGCGTTTTGAAAATGTCAATTGAATGGCGGTGAAACTTGACATGTCCAAAACTTATGACTAGGTGGAGTGGCCTTTTATAGAGAATATGATGTTTTGGCTTGGGTATGAAGAAGTGTGGATTCATAAGGTCATGGGTTATGTTAAAACATTCACCTTTTTGGTTCATCTTAATGGTAAACCTAAGGGGAAGATTGTTCCGAGCGTGGGCTCCGTCAAGGAGACCATCTATCTCCTTAATTGCTTTTCCTTTGTGCGAAAGGGTTATCTTGTTTAATCTTGGTTGCTGAAAGACAAGGCCTTATTGATGGGGTTCATTTTAGGCATAATGGGCTTTGATTGTCTCATCTCTTCTTTGCAGATGATAACTTCATTTTCCTTAAGGCTTCTTTAAAAGAAGCAGACACCTTACAACAAAATTTGAAAGCTTATGAGAGGGTGTCTGGTCAATGCATCCATTTTGAGAAGTCTGAAGTAAGTATGGGCAACAAGGTTAGTTCGGGGATTACCGTCAATATTGCTCAGTGGTTGGGGGTCAAACTAGTTGAGTGCCACCCTACTATTTGGGCATGCCAACTTTTGTGCGTAGAAGAAAGAAGGAGGTCTTTGAAAAACTCAAACAAAAAGTTTGGAAAAAACTTAGAGACAGGAAGGTGAGCCTCTTTTCTCAAGCGGGTCGTAAAGTTCTCATTAAAGCAGTGGTCCAAGCTCTCATGTCTTACATTATGAGTTATTTTTGCATTCTGAATAATATCATCAATGATCTCCATGGGATGGTGGCCAAGTTCTAGTGGGGTTCCTCAGAGAAAAAAGAGAAGATTCATTGGAGCACATGGAACAAGTTTTATGAGCCCAAAAGTTAGGAGGAATGGGCTTTTAGAATCTTTATGACTTTAACTCCTCTCTTGTGGCAAAAAAAATGGTGGAAAATTATCCAAAACCTGTCTTCCTTGCTACAGTGCTAAAGGAATGTTATTTTGTTAATTGTTCCTTAATGGAGGGGAAGAATAGTTCTTATAGCTCCTTTGTTTGGAGGAGTAATCTGGAAGGGAGAGATGTTCTAGCTAGAGGGTTGCGGTGATAATGGCAAAAAATAATGGTTAATGAGGATAAATGGATTAGGTGGCCTAAGACTTTTCAATTTTGACAAAAAGTTGCTATTGTAAAAAGGGTGTGTGTGAATTCTCTACTGACGGAGGATGGGTCTTGGGATTTAATTTGGGTGGGCAATGTGCTCCCTCAGGATGATGTGGATTAGGTTTTTGGGGCGTTGACTGGGTCCAGATCGAGAGAGGATGTTTAGTGATGGGGTATCACTAAAGATGGCTACTATACGGTGAAGAGTGGCTACTGGGCGGGTGACTCGATCTTGGAATACAAACAATGACTTCTCTGATAGAAACTTAATAGAGGCTTGGTGGTGCACTATATGGCAGCTTCAATTCCACCCAAAGTCAAGGTTTTTCTGGTGGAAAGTTTGTCATAAATGGATACTTGTTCGTGCTAGTCTTAACAATAGGGGAATGAAGATTGAGGTGCAGTGTGCTCGCTGTAACAAGACCCGGGAGAATGTCCTGCATGCCTTGTGGTACTATCAAGAGGTGAAAGAAGTGTGGAAGTTGAGCATGTACCATCATTTGTTTCCTCCTTATTCTTCGGACCCGAATCTGCTTGGCCTCCACATGCAAACTTAGCTTTATAAGTCAAATTTTGAGAGGTTCTTGGTTACTATTTGGCAGGGGCAAAATAGGTTTGAGCATCACTTGGGTTTACTTGCAGCTGCAAACATTATGCATTGGGCTGAGTCACTTTTAACCCCTCCTCTATTTCCTTCTATGTCCAACAATAGGGTTAGGGGTGTTCACGAATTGGTTTGGTCCAGATTTTCATATATTTTTTTTTAACCAAACTAGTATAATAGTTTTTTGAATATTGGAAACTGTTGCCCTTGATTTTTCCCACAATACGTGGACATGGATAAGGCTGACACGTGAATCTGTAAGAACCATCACTTATGAAAAATCAACTAAGTCTTAGACGAAAGAGAAGTATCTTAGGGAAGGCATCTCCCAGAGGAGGGCATAAGAAGTATCTTTACTCTCCGGAAGGCCAGAGTCATGCTAAGGCAGTCCCGGGAGGTATACAGATCTCTTGAATAGTCACTTCACATTTAATGCCGCATGGGGGAAGACGTATTGAAATTCCCATATGACAGACGGCGTAACCCTCCTTTTTTGGCTATTACACTATAATCGATGAGCCTATTGACGGCTACTTTATGAGGAATCACATCAGTCAAGAAGGGATAAAAGATTATATCCACCTAACCCCTATGATACCTACTGTATAGGTCATGTATTTCCTAGTTTGTATCTGCTAGGAATATGGGCCCCTATGAAACTAACACAGAAAGACAGGTGATCCATTCCTAGGGATTACCCCAGATAAACACTAGAAATACCCCCACAAACAGATTGAAGAGGGGTGGAACATTTTTGGTTTTAAGGAATCAAAGAGAGAAATCCACCAAGAACATTCTCTGTAATAAATACTCTCATTAATAAAAAAGACTCGTGGACTAAGGCTCATTAATGCCCCAACCACGTAAAAAATCTCATGCATTAAACTTTCTACAGCTCTTCTTATACATTATGTAACTGGTTGCCGAAAACCTCGGTCAACAGAAACCAAACTAGACCAATAAATTTCTCAAACCAAACCAAACCAAACTATTAAGTATAGTTTGGTTTGGTTCGAAATTATAGTTTAAGTGAAATATATAATTATTTATATTTTTTAAAGTAATTGTACTATTTTTACCAAGTTCTTAATTTTATTTTTTAAAGTATACATTTAACATGATAATTAAGTAATAGATCTATAACATATAAATAAAAGTAAAAAAAATATTCTCAAAAGTCAAACATAACATAAAAATCTAAAATTCATGCAATAAAAAACCTGTCACATAAAAAAATTTAAAATTATACATACATTATACATATAGTCATATAATATATATAAATAAAATATTTATTATAAACGGTCCGGTCTGGTTTAAGTGTTAACTATTTATTACAAACTGCAATTGAACCATTACGCGGTAAACAATCTGGATTAATCGAACCACCAAAAACAGTTTTTCCAATTACGGTCTACATCAATTTGGATTATTGTTGTCCGGATTTAAACCTCAGTTTTCCAGTTTCGATGAACAACCCTAAGCAGGGTGAGACAAACTTGGCAAGCCCGTCCAGGGGTGCTGCTCTTAAACTGTGATGCTGGTGTTGTTGAGGGCCTGGGGTGTGGTATGGGTGTTGTGTGCAGGGATTACCGTGGTACTGTGGTTGCTTCCCAGGCTTGTTTTCTTCGTGGCTTGTTCTCAATTGAAATGGCTGAGTGTCTTGCTATTAAACAAGGCTTCCAGCTTGCTTCTCGTCTGAATTTGTCTTGTTTTCACCTTTCTTCGAACTGCTAAACTGTGATTATGGCACTGGTGTCTCGTTCTAAAGAGTTGTTGGATTGGTTTGGAGTTCTGGAGTCTATTAGGAAAGAGGGAAATTTCGATAATTGTACAAAAAAATTATCATTCTTTGAGAACAGCAAACCAAATAGTGTATGGTATTGCTAAGTTTGTTTGTTTTTCTTTTTGTAATAATTTTAGAATTGGTGTTGTTGTTTTTTTTTTTTTTTGCCTCAGCGTTGGTTGAAGCAAAGTTGGCTAGTCGTTGTTGTGACCGTGTGAATAAAGTGTTTTCTTTTTAAAAAAAATTTAAAAAATAAAATGTTTTCTTCCTTTTTTTTTTTTTTCTAAAGGTATCTTCATAATTGTTAATTGAATGAGTCCATTTTTCAGAAGAAAAAAAGGTAAATAGTACTTCTGATTGGTTTGTTGTCTTATTCAAGGAAATAGCCAACTCAAAGGCAATTTACTAACCCTATTAAAAACAGTGTGAATGTTTATTTGACCCTTGCCAAACTCTTCTTTTTTTCCTATTGTTTTATGACCGGTAAAATTAGGGAGTCATTCAAACTCATCAATGCCAGGACAAATCTGTCATTTTCATAACAAATTTAGAGTAATAAAGACATACTACTTGGAACTATATTTGGGTGAAAGATGTAGCTAGCTACTTTCTAAAATGTTATTATAATTTAATTTAATACATACCAGGGTTATGATTTAGCATTCAATTATTCTCTAACGTGTCTATATTAGATTCGTAAATTAAGTTAGATCAACTCTTTCAAAAAGAATACACTTTTCTTAAAAAAAAAAAAAACTCTTTCAAAAAAGAAATAAATAAATAAATAAATTTATCAAAAAAATAAATAAACAAATTACGTTAGATAACAAATAAAAATACAACACACGTGTTTTTTTCCTACTAATAATAATTACATATATATAAATATTTTTTTACAAGTGAAATGCACCACGAAAGAAGAGGACCAAAATGAAGTTTATCTAAATTTAAATTATTTTTATTATTTTAAACAAATAAAAAAAAAATGTTGAGGTTTCTTCAAAATTCCAATATTTTGGTTTCGTGTAAGACAACAATAATTAATCTGTCTCTAGATTTTCCTCTCCTGGAAGCTTCAAGCCCACTTTCTTGTCCCATCCCATATCCAGTCCACCACCACCATTTAATTTATGAGTTTTTTTAGATTAAATTTTCTCAACTATTATTTTATTTATATTTAATCTTTTAAATTTAAATTTTAACAGTAAAATTTTTTAAATTACTTACTGTTTACAAATTTGAGCAAATAAATAAATTAAAAAACATAATTTTATTCCGTTTCAAACTCATTTAATTTAACCCTGTAAAAAACACATCACAACATTCAATTTTTTTCTAAAAATCTTTTATAATTAAATAAATATTATATTTGATATAACTAAATTTTTCAAAATAATTCTAAGATTATTAAGGTTTATGAATTTGGGTTATATATATAAGACAAAAACAAAACAAAAGAAGAGATATTTATGTAAAGCTGCTGACTGCTGATTTTTAAGCTTGCTTACAGTTGAGATAAGATCTGAGTAGGTAAACTTCCAAATTTCAAAGTAATTACTTTTTTGTTTTTAGTGGTTTTATTATTAATTAAATTGCATCTCTTAAATTAATAAAGATTTAATTAAACGGCTGTTGAGAATGAGAATTATCCCTTCCCTCATTTTGTTTATTCATTCATTCATTCATTTGTCTCAAAATATTTAGCAAAACAACTACCCTTCCTTCATTCTTAAACAACAAACAAACCAAACCCATATTCATATTCATAATTTGATCAACCTCACAGATATCGCTCTTTCACTGTTTCTCTCTCATCGATTTAGCGCTTGGTCCTGACGTTGAGGTATATTATTCTTCTATATCTTCTTTATCATGCAATTCTGTTTTTATTCTAAATGTTTCTGTTTGGCTGGTGAGAAAATGGGAAGGAAATTTGTAAATCAAATCTGTTAGGAATTCAGGGACATGTGCTAGTTTAGGAACCAAACAGAATTACTAGAAGAAGAAAAAAAAGAACAAGTGCTAGAATTCAGCGTTCTTTCTGAATGTTTTGATGGATTTTATCGTATGGGTATTTTTAATTTGTTCCAAATATAATGGGTATGGTAGTTTATTCATCAAAACCTGCTTAGCGTCCACTTTTTAGATGGGTTTGTTCCGATTTTATTGATGTGATTTTTGGGTTATGCTGGCTATTTTGTTTTGTGATAGCAATTTAACTTGTTTTGCAGGGATTTAAAGAGAATTTATAGATTATATTTGTAGTTTACCCAAATAACTTTGATCAGTTAGCATGAGTGAAAGCTATAGCAATGTAAGTGCTAGCTCCACCTCGAGTTTAAATAGCAGTTCCCACGATACAGAGGATGATCAAACCATTGCAAGTATCTTAGCGGAGGAGGAACAACTCAAAAATAATCGGAGGCTCGGGAAGAGGCTTTCTCATTTAGATTCTATTCCAGTATGTCCCTTCCTATATCCGTAATTTTGTTTTACTTATTTGAATGAAGTCAGTATATGATATGTGCATGATTTTTGTTGTATAAAATTAAATATTAATAAAGTTTTACTACTAGGGAAACATGATGAGAACTATAAATCACTGTTAAATTGTGATATCTATGTAGGCCAATTCTTTGGAATGTCTAAAGATTGACAATAATTTTTAAAATTCAATATTGATTATTGTGAAAGATATTGAACAAGTCAATTAAATCTAGTTTGTTGGAAAATGCTCCATATATGTTATCTTGAGTTCTATGAAAGATAATGAAAAAGGTTTGGCAAGAACAGAACTGAGAATTCTGCATGGGAGAGAGTTTTGTTAAGAATCAGAGGCTTTAAGAATTAAGAGTTATAACTTAACTCTTTCTTCATTTCACCTAGTTAAACCATTAGGGAACTATTTTTGGTAACTTAGAGAACACAATTTAAACAGCCAGGGATGAATTCGATTGGTATGTTTATGCCAATCTGCTGATATTACATAAATGTATGTGTTATATTGTGGTACAAACTGCTGTTAAAATGCTACTAGTGTTTGTATCCACTATCAAAGCATGCTCTATGAGAAATATTGTCCCTCATAGTATATGGCTTTCGACAGTTGACCCCTTCAAATGGCATCTGCATTATAAAATTTGACGTAATATTTGTTATTAAGATGTTACATCTCCAGGCATTTGTTAGACCAACCAGGATTCAGTTTTACCTGGTTCTATTTATTGGATGATCATGATACTTTTCAAAAATCAAAATTCTTGATCAATGGAGGAACAATATCACCATATTTTATTCAATAAGATACCAAAGTGGATGATTTGACATTTACAATTATCATGCCTATGCTCTTGTCCGTGATAAAGTCACCACACTTAAATCCGAGTGACATGCCAAACATATGTTTGTTAAAATCTGAATTATCTAGTATATCCTATAATTTCTTGTCTGTTGATCATACTTTATTACAATGACGATTAGGATGAATTTCCTACTTACTTGGCTGTTGGCTGGCTACTGTATTTAACAATATCTAAGATGCTTGGGGAAATCGTTTCTATATTTCTTCTACTATTGAGTAAGTTGTGTAGATTAGCTACCTAAGTTCTCATCCATCACTGTGCTTGCAGCATACTCCTCGGATAAATGGGGACATACCTGATGTTAATGATGCTTCCTTAGACCATGAGCGGCTATCAGAAAGGTTACTATCATTTGACAGTTATATTATTTGATCTATTTGCACATTTTACATGAAGCTTTCCATGCTGAGTGTTGTCTATGTAATGCGATCATTTACAAAGCAGTGACTATCTTTTATTGGGACTTATCTGACCAAGTTGCTCATAGGATTCTTTTGAAGGAGGAAACATGTAACTCTGACTAAATATTTTTATTAAAATAAAATAAAAACTGAGATATCCACGATGTTTTGTTTGTTCATGCATTTGTATTTGATGTTCTGAGGGGGGCCAATGCTAGAAGATTCACTGACTTGGTTAAAAAAATATTACAATCCACTTTAGATATGAGCAAAATTATGTCACTTATAATTAGTTTGAGAGGAGAATCCCCCTAAGCCAGTGTGAATGTATTCAAATTTGGAACTTCTACCAAACCCAAGAATAATTCATTTCTATTTTTTTTTCAAGTAATAATAGTAGTCCTTTCTTGCAGATTGGCCACCTACGATTTAGCTGAACTGCAAATGGAGGGTGATGGGAATTGCCAGGTTTGGCTTAGGAATAACACTTTGTAGTTTATACTTTCTTGTTTCCCAGATACATTAACTGCATGCCTTTGTTTATGTCTAGCAAAAAAAAAAAACATGCCTTTGTTTACTTTTACCCATGGGATAGGCCAATTGCAATTTCTCTTTCATTTTCTGCTGGTTTAGTTTTAAATTATTTGTTTGACTTGTTGCAGTTTCGAGCATTAGCAGATCAACTGTTTCGTAGTCCAGATTACCATAAGCATGTTAGAAAGCAAGTTGTAAAGCAGGTATGTCACTGACGAATTTCTTGGGATGCTTATGACCACATTATGAGTATTGATGCCAGGGATGATAATGAATTGCTGGAATAGAAGTTATTTTGAGTGCATTCTTATTTTATAACAGCCAACAACTTCATTATTTATTTTATTTTTTTGGGCTTCGTCATACCTGTTTTATTTTTCCCAATGCTATTCTAGTTTCAATTTACATCCTGTTTCTTTTTGTAGAAACAATGTTGTTAGTTTGGTTGAGTAGTATTGTTTAGATAATGAACGTCTGTGACTGCAGCCGATCTATTTTGATGTAATATATACTGGTCATTACCGTAGAGTGGATATGCAATTTGTGCATGTATTTTTTTTTTTATATATCTCCAAAGAGATTCGGAATAATTCTAATTTTATATTCTTCTCACTGTATGAGTTGCTGTTTGCCTTAAACTTTTTTCTTTTCAGCTTAAGCACCATCGAAAATTATATGAAGGTTATGTTCCAATGAAGTACAGAAGCTACCTGAGGAAAATGAAAAAGTAAAACATCTGTCTTGTTCTGTTGATTTATTTATTTCTAAGTAATTCAAGAAAATTTTCTTCATGTTTCTAAATTCGATATTGTCCTAATTATGGTTCACTACTAGAGCTGGCGAGTGGGGAGATCACCTTACATTACAGGCAGCAGCTGACCGAGTAAGTTCACACCCACACCTATCTTCTCTCTAACATCACTCGGGAAAATGTTTAGTTTCTTATTGTATACTTTAAAAAACAAAAGGAAAGTTAGTTTACTTCTTTGGTTCTTTTGAACTCTGACGAAGAATCCTAGCAACTAGATATTTGTCAAGGAAATCAACAATTCTAATATGTTGTATTCTTTTACCTGTGGTCTGTTTCTATAATTTGATATGTGCTTATATCTTGTTATAATTTAAGTAACTTCTAAATGTTATTCTATGTATTTTCTTGTTTGTTTGCTTTATTGTGTTTTCAATACTTTGGAAATTAATTTCTTTCTAAGCTTCTATATCATTTTCTGCAGTTTGAAACAAAAATATGTTTAATCACCTCATTTCGAGACACTTGCTACATTGAGATCCTTCCCAAAGACAAGAATCCTACCCGAGGTATGTGTGGTTTGAATAAGCTCTGCCATCTAGCCTCACAAAAATTGTTATTTAACCCAATATAACTAACTCTTCAGTTAACGCAACTGTAAAATATATTTTCTCTTTTGGACCAAGTTCATATATTTAACTGATTTATAGCTACAGTGATATGTTGCACCATACTCTTTAAACCCAGTCAGAGCTGGTGATGCCAAAATTCAGTTGTTGGGTTTTTCTTATAAATGCATAGGCTGTGAATCTGTAATGGCATTATCAAGAAAATCCATCAACATAGTACATCACTTACTGGTTTGGTACATGAAACCTCAGTGTTTCATCAGCCATTTCCCACATATCGAAATGCTCAAAATGAAAATGGGGTTTTCTTGTTCATGTTTGGATTGGATTATGGATTTCTAGTTTTGCGTCTTTTCAGAAGTTTGGCTGAGTTTTTGGAGCGAAGTACACTACAATTCCCTATATGCAACTGGAGGTAATGCTTATACATATATTTAGCTCAACTAGGATTACTTGCATTTTCATATGCTTTCTTTTTATTCATTTGGTCTCCATGCTGTTAACTTTCAAGAGAAATAAGCTTTGGTTCTGATTCTATCAATTAACAGATGTTCCAACCAGAGCTCCAAGAAAGAAGCATTGGCTATTCTAGGCTGTTTACTTGACTTGGGTACGAGTTTAGTTTATGCTCTTTATTTTTAGTTTTGTTTTGTACAACATAGCTTGTTTGTATAGGTTTCATGGGCTACACTACACCTCCGTTGTAACTTGTAATATTCCACTACGTACTGTAATATATATTATTACATAGTATTTATTTGTTCTTTTATAATAGTAAAAATAATATCCAATATCAACACCAATTTGTTATCATGTTAGCCTATCCTATATATAGATTATAAATCTACCATACTTCGAAAATTAGGTGAAATAAATGGGTGGAAAAGTTTTATGAGGATTTTATTTATCAAAATGTATTTCAATAATTAACCTAATTACCAGTCTATTTGGAACATGTTTTTCTAAAACTTGAAAGTAATACATTAAGTTTAGGATCTCTTGGTAACGCAGTAGAATAATGACAATAATGACTCTTTCTTTTCAGTATTCTTATTTTTGAATCTTTTCTGTAGTATAGTTACTATAGTATTGTCAAGTACTGAATTTGAATTGTTGAAATTTTGAATAGTTGATTTTCTTCAGTGTGGGGATATCACACATAAGTGCGGGCAATTTCTCAATTACTAAAAATACTAATAGTAGCCAAAATTTATGAGGATAATTGAGGAATAGTTTTTTTTTTTTTTTAATCCATTAATTAAAAATACTCATATATTATATTTTATTAAAATATAGATATTTTTTTGAGTGAGTTGCCTAGCTAATATACTCTCATCTTCCATTTAAGTTTTTTTTTTTCTATTTTTTTTTTGAAGAAAAGCGTGCATATATATTAGCATAAAAACAGTTAGACATGTCGGTCATTACAGAAAAGATTGTCGGGCAAAGAGGAAGGAGGCAAGCTACCAAACCTCTGATGGGAAAATGCCCACTTAGCGACGTTATGGGCCGCATAGTTACAATGTCTACTAACAAATTCAAAATTACAACCTGTTAAGCAAAAATTTTTCATTTAGAATAATAAAAAAAAAATAAATGCAAAACACAATTTCACCTATGCCAAAATTATAGCATAAGAGTTTATTAATTTAAGTTCGACCCATCCAAGATTATAAAAATAATCTCTTAATTACAATCCTTTTATTTAAAGGAAATACCCTTTGATTCCAATTACAATGACATTAAATAATTAAAATAAATTTGGGAAATTTGGGGTAAATTTGGAATTGCAGCTGAACTCAGTCCATTTAATTAGCTGAGCTGCCTACATACCTTCTTTGTGAAGGATCAAGCCACTTGTAGTTCAGAATACGGTATTTTAAAATGTGAATAAAGAATTCCGGTAGATGACCACTTTCAGGGATTCTTTGCTATTTGAAAATTTAGAAAAATTCCTAGGTGTATGACCTTTAATGGAATTTTGAGAGTTGTGTTTTATACCATTTTTGCGGTATCGGCGACTGCACTTAGTCTTAGCAACTAAGTTGCCTACGTATCCTTTTATAGGAATCAAGTCAAACGTAGTTCCGACAATCTTAATTTTTTATGAGGTGAATGACCTCTTTTTCTTTGGAATGCCATTTAATTTGTTATGGCTTTGAATTTTAGTGCACCTTTTTTAATTTTTAGGTAAAATTACCACTTTTGAGATTTTTATGAGGTTAAGACCTCTTTGAAATTTGGTGAGGTGAATGACCTCTTTAATATTCCAAGATTAATTTTAGTGAGCTCATTTGGAATTTTGTGCCATTTTGTATGGATTTAGAAATTTACCACTTTTTGGTGATAAATTTGAGTTTGGAGATCTTTTTATTATCTTTTATAAACTTTAGAATTTTACCACTTTTTTTTGTGATGAAATTCAGTTTTGCAATCTTTTTATTATTTTAGAAATAAAAAGATAATTTGACTAATATTTAATTATTTATTCCAAAATTTAGGGAATAACAATTTATCTTTTATCATATACTATCTTAAATTTAAATTTAAATGGTCTATTAAAATTTAAGATAATATCTAAGATATTTACTTTATAATTCAATTCATATTTGAATTAGGTAATAGATACATGATATATATGACCTCTGCGTGTTTATTTTCACAAGAAACATCTTTGGTACAGTATATAGCAATCACTTGATTATACTCTCAAAGGCATTTCGTACGGTCTGCGTGCATATTAGGATAACAGTAAAAAATTTGCAACTGATTATATCCACACAGTGAGTTCTTTTTCTCTTTTATCTATTTTGGCATATATTATGATATATATATAAACATACACATAAGTCAGTACCGTGTTTGTATTGGTTTATACCACTCACAACATTCAATGGGTGTGTATATCAACTTGATTCATAATGATATATATATTCATACAATTTGTCACCACAAACTTGAGACACATTAATAGTGCACATGTGCCCTTCATGTTTTTTTTCTTTTAAAGTCGATATATACAAATTCTTTGTATATATATTCCAAGTGTATACAACAGAGGTATATACATATATTTGACTTGTACGAATCTCGGTAAAACAAATTAATTCTATTATTTTATATTTATTTTTTATGCATTGATATTTTCGGATCTGTTTTACTAACTTGTTCAAGTCAATTTTTTTCTTTTTGAATACTTTGATCGTTGGCTTTACTTTTAAATATTTCTCGATCAAATTATATTTTACCGCAAATTATTTTGACAATAATTTTATGGATGTGAGCATCCATTTTTTATGGAATGGATGAGAGCATCCAATATTTTTTTACGGAATGAGGGCATTCCATGGATGAGAGCATCCAATTTTTTGTGGAATGAGGGCATTCCATGGATGAGAGCATCCAATTTTGAGCATCCAATTTTTTGTGGAATGAGGGCATTCCATAGATGAGAGCATCCAATATTTTTTTACGGAATGAGGGCATTCCATGGATGAGGGCATCCAATTTTTTGTGGAATGAGGACATTCCATGGATGAGGGCATCCAATTTCATTTATGGAATGAGGGCATTCCATAAATGAAGAAAGAAATAAAAAAAAAGAACAGGAGAGGAGCAAGATAAACATCAAAAGAAAAAAAGAGATAGGAATGAGTTCATTCCATGAATACTTACCCTTGAAGCTTTCTTGATTGTTGCCAAAAAGTATCGTTTATATTTTTTCTCGGGGTTTCTTTTCTCTCTTTCTCAGACTTTTTTTCAAAGTGTCGATTCTTTTTCTGTTCTCAACTTCTCCTATTTATAGATCCTATTTTTTCCAATAAAATTATTATTTTTTTTTTATCCTGTAACGTAAAGGATGAGTAAAAATAGGGGAGTGGGGAGTTGAGATCCTATTTTCTCTCTATTTGACTGATATATTTTTTTTATTATTATTATTTTAAAAAACCAATAATGAAATAATAATAAATTTATTTATTCCTCTTTTTTTTTTTTTATCGTTCAACAGATGCCCCCTCAAGCAAGTGCGTGTCATTTATGTACACACATCTTGCTTGAGAATTTTGTATTTTATTTTGTCTGACCTACTTTTTTTTGTGCAGTATGTCTAATTTTAGGGGACTTGGCTCTCAAAGAGCTCCGAACAATTTAGGAAGAGAAATAGAGATTGGACCATCTTATCGACGCTCCATTTCATTGAATGAAGTAAAAGCCTCCAATGATCATCAAGATCCTGTTTCTTTGTGTAAGATTGAAGATGTAATCTCGGGTGACTTACAATATAATTCTTCGCTTGATGATAATGTTGTCCAGCACACTCGAGGCTTCGGTCCCAATTTCCAAGCTAAAGTTCTTGGGGATATTGACAATAAACAGGATGCTGATATGGATTACCAAGTCACTGTGGACTTTTATCCAAGCCTTCATCGTGTTTTAGCAGAGAAAAAGGCCAATAACAATTTTTTCTTTCATGGACATGCTGTATTTGCGACATATCTTATTGAATGGACAGACCTTATTTTGCGCACAAATCGAGATACTTTGAATCATGCTGGAATTTATGGAGCTGTTTATATATCAAGATATCCATTCAACTATGAGAGATCTGTATGGCGAGCTTTTTCTGAACTCTGGGGTCCTCTGTCTAACACATTTCATCATAGCAGCGGTGAGATGGGAATATCTCTGTATGATTTGAAGGTTATTGGAGGGTTACCTATTTTAGGAATTCCTTATGAAGAGATTATACCTCTTAACAAAAAATTGGTTGGCGGCACTCCATATCATTCTACCACTGCAGAGCTTTTAAGGTTCCACACTCAAATTTATAACTATTTGAAGAGTGTCAAAGTTTGTGCCAAATCAAATGATATAAATGTATCTTGGGAGCAGTGGATAGAATTTTTCTATAGAGGGAAAAAGATGTTTCAAGGTGTGAGACAAAACTCGACTTGTGAGGCCATAGGAGAAGACGACCAAAGGAAAGGTAAATCAAAAGTTAATCTTCACTCTATTCCATTGAACATTTCAAAAGAGGGTAGTCTTGCAGCCTTCGTCTTTATGGCTAAGTCGTTTTGTTTTTCCTACTGAGGGCTCCAACATTAGACCTGAAACTTTTTACATGGCTTCAATGATGGCCCACGGACACAAAGTTTCACTTGCACCCTCTGTTTTGGGATACATTTATCGAGCTTTGTATGATTCAGCCATACATGGCCAGGGGCGAGGTCAAGCCTTCTTACCTATGCATTATGTGATAGGTTGGTTAGCCGAGCATTTTCGCCATCTCTATAGTGGTTGGGATCTTATGGATCTTCCTCATTTAAGTAAGTATGGCGGGATCCCTGCTGAACGTCGAAGCATGAATGGGGCTAGACATATTTTAAGGGGAGAGGATTATGTTATGCATCGGCCATATTCATTTCCCATGGAGAAAGATCTAGACTTTTTGGATAATGAAGATTTATCTGATGAGAAATTTGAGTTACTGATTTCTATGCGTTCTTCTTTGCTACCCGTAAGAGTGGGTAACGACGCATATTTAGAACCTTATTATCCTAACAGATTTGCTCGCCAGTTTGGTTTCGATCAAGGTGTGCCCTCAGATAAGTTTTGTCTGAGTATTCCTAGGAGGAGGCAATGTGGAATAAGCGAAATCGCTAAAGCTTGGGTTTTAATATTAAGGAGAAATACTGGCATCCACTTTCACATTCCTAGGACTCTCCGTATGGGTCAATGCACGTGGTGGTACTGTCGTTGGTGGGTGAGGAGTTGCATTCCATACTTGGGGAGATCTGTGAAGGCCATTCATTCAACATTGTCCAAGCAACCATTCAAAGAAGAGGAGTCAAATTATGTGATCAACGACATTCGCTTACTTTACTCCAACCCTGAAGAAGTTTTTGAGAGATGTCTTCCCCAACATAATGAATTTACTGGCGCCAACTATGCTGATACTGAGTCGGACATTGGATCAGAAAATGTCCATTCCTTAGTCCCACATTTCAAACAAAAGAAACGTGCGAAGCATGACGAGTCTAGTCGTATTGAAGATGTCTTCTTCCCACTAACTCGTAGTTCGTAAATGCCGGCATCGATACTTGTTTCGGAGCTTCTAGCTCTAGTGGATGAACAACTTATCGACTTTGATGGGTCCGATGATTATGTTAACAAAGGATTTGACGGTGAGGCATTGCTCGCGAGCCAACCATTCCACCAGAACCGATTGTCTCAGCAAAGACGGGTACTCCATCATCACTTGTTCCTTCAGATTTGCTTATTCCTCGACCAAACCCGGTGTTGACAGTGTCAGCTTCAGCAATCACCAACTCAGACTTGAATGAACATACCAAGAAGTTTGTGATTGAATGCATGAAAGACATTCTTCATTTGTCATCTTCTCCTCTGACCACATCAGACATTTCAAAACATCGTGCTGACGTGAGTATGCAACTCGACGTGTTGAGTACCCTTTGCGGGCATTATAAATGTGGCTTAGCAGAGGTTGCATGGTTCACTGATAATGTTAATGACTTGCTCAAAACTCAAGAAAAGTTTCTCGCTTCTGCTCAAGTTGTTGAGAATGCCCTTAGTCTTGATGAATCTCTTATCATAGATCTTCTTCGTCGTGATAAGGATAATTTGGCAGCTATAGCTCATTTGTCCATATCTGTTACTAACAAGACAAAGGATTTTGAAGATTTTAAAGCAAAGGAAGCAGAGATTATTGCGGCAGAACTAGCCATACAACAGCGACGAGCTGAGTTCGAAGCTGAAAAAGCATCATTTGAAGTAGATCTTTCTAGTCTCAATGATTCCTTGAAGGAGAAACGACATCTCGCTGAGGAGATAGATCAGTCAAAGAACCAAGCTAATGTGGAAAAATTCCATGAAGCTGAGAGAGCGAAAGCAACACTCAAGATTCAAGAAGAAGAGATCCAGAGGAGACTCGGCGCTTTGACTTTATTTCTCCAGATGGACTGAAGATCTTACAACTTTGCTTCTAAAACTTTTTAGCTTTAGTTTTAGTTTTAGTCTTTGTTAGCCCCCTTTTTTTTGTTTATTAGCCTTGAGGACTAATAGTATTTTGTCATTTTGACCTTTTAGAATTTTGACTCCTTTGTTGGGAGGAATAAAGAATATTTATTTTTTTTATTTTGTGGCTGCATCCAATTTTTGTTCAGATTGCCTACGTACCCGAAGTGGGATCAAGCCTTACGTAGTTCATTGCACACTCGCTTTTTTTTTTTTTTTACGTGCGCTGTCTACACCATGGGTAAATACCTTTTTGTTTAAGTGTAAAACTTTTTGATGAACTTCCCATTAACACACAGATAAATGCGTCGGCCTTCTGAATTTGAAAGTTCATATGCCCCTCTTAGGAAGACCTTAGTAACAACATAAGGTCCTTCCCATTTTGCCTCAAATTTGCCTTTCATCCTTCTAGTTATGACAATTGGTCGTTTCACAGTAAGCACTAGATCTCCAACCGAAAAAGATCGAAATTTAACTTTCTTGTTGAATGCCCCCGCTACCTGGGCTTGGTAAATTTCGAGCTTTTGTTGAATAGCAAGCCGCTTTTCATCTAATGCTTCAAGCTCGGCTAGACGGACTTGCACATTTTCATCTGGGTTTGTTAGTTGAGTAGCAATTCTTAATGAAGGTATTTGTACCTCCAAAGGTAACACTGCTTCAGACCCAAACACCAAGTTATAAGGTGTACAACCAGTCGCAGTCCTCACAGTGGTTCTATAAGCCCACAAAGCTTCTAGGAGGCGTTCATGCCAATCCCTCTTATTCTTTGTTGCGGTTTTCTTCATGATCTTGCATAACACTTTGTTAAATGCTTCTGCTTGACCATTTGAAGACGGGTTGTAACTAGCCGAGAAACTATGCTTGAATTTGTACTTGTTCATCAATTTGACCATTGCCTTACACTTGAAATAAAGGGCATTGTCGGAGATAATTTTTGAAGGAACCCCGTATCGATAAATTACGTGGGTCCTTATAAAATCAGCGACATCTTCCGCCCGTACTTCTTTTAGTGGTACGGCTTCGGCCCATTTAGAGAAGTAATCTGTGATGGCCAAAATATACTTATGGGCTTTGGAAGAGGGTGGCGTAAAAGGACCAATGACGTCCATTTCCCAAGTTTCGAAAGGCCATGACAGTATAGAAGGATGGAGTGGTTGAGGGGGTTGATGGATGAAATCTCCATGTAATTGGCATGACTTACAACATTTAGCAAAATTAATTGCATCTTGAACCATAGTAGGCCAATAATAACCCAACCGTTTTAATTGAGCTGACAATTTTGGGCCAGCTTGATGGGCGTCACATGTACCGGCATGAGTCTCTTGAAGTGCATGTGCCGCTTCTTCTATCGAGAGACATCTCAATAATATTCCATCGAATGAACGCTTGTACAATGTGTCATTAAAGACCACAAATCGAGGCGCTCTTCTTCTTACATCCACTCTTTTCTTCAAGTCTTCTGGCAAGACTCCTTTTTGGATGTAGTCTTTGATTGGCTGACGCCAGTCATTTTCATTTGCACTATCCAGGAAAGTTATCAAGTTGGCTGTATTTTCTTCTTCAACTCTTTCCGTAGATTGGGATAATACATGGCGTTCCCCTATGGTAATTTGAATATCCCTTTCTTCAGGAAGTGTTAGTGATGCAGCTAAATTAGCCAATGCATCAGCTTTACCATTTTTTGATCTGGGGATGTGATTTAGAGTTATATCTTGAAATTGGCCAAGCAGATATTTAGCCTTTTCGTGATAAAGGACTAAATTTTCATGCTTGACGGCAAATTCACCACTCATTTGTTTAATAACCAAAAGAGAATCGCCAAATACCTCTAATGATTGTATTTTCATTTCGAGTGCAACTTCGAGGCCGATAACTAATGCTTCATATTCTGCTACATTATTTGTGCATATAGCTAGAATATGGAAAGAGTAAGGTATCAGGCCTCCTGACGGTGTCACAAGGACAATTCGCGCACCTGCCCCACTACTTCTTGCTGCCCCATCAAAATATAATTGCCACGATGAAGTATCAATTGCGAAGACTTCTTCATCTGGAAAATCCTCTCGCAACTCCATATCATCTGGAATTGGGTGTGCTGCTAGAAAATCAGCCAAAGCTTGTCCTTTTATTGCTTTTTGGGGGACAAAGTTGATTTCAAATTCTGATAGCATCATGGACCATTTGGCAAGTCGTCCAGACAACACGGGCTTGGATAGGATATATCTTAGAGGGTCAGCTTTTGACACTAAAGTCACAGGGTGTGAGAGCAAATAGTGTCGTAGTTTTGTGATAGCAAAGATTAAAGCCAAACACACTTTCTCAATTGGAGGGTAGTTTTGTTCTGCCCCTACTAAAGTTCTACTTAGGTAGTAAAGAGCAACTTCTTTTCCCTCCTCATTGTTTTGTGCCAACATGGCTCCCAAGGAGCGGTCGAGTGAAGTGATATATAATATCAATGGCTTTCCTAAGATTGGAGCTCTCAACACTGGTGGGTGCAACAGGTACTTCTTAATGCTTTCAAAAGCATTTTGGCATGCCTCATCCCAAATAAATGGGACATTTTTCTGCATCAACCGCGAAAAGGGTTGACATCTACCAGATAGGTTTGAGATGAATCTTCGAATATACGCAAGTTTTCCCTGTAGTCCACGTAGTTGACGTAAATTACGCGGGGGAGGCATTTCCAAAATTGCTTTGATCTTTGCAGGGTCGATTTCAATTCCTCGATGTCTGACGATAAACCCGAGGAACTTTCCCGATGTTACCCCAAATGCACATTTTAAAGGATTCATCTTGAGATTGTGTTGCCTGAGCCTATCAAAGACTCGTTTTAAATCATCAAGATGATTTGTCCTTTCTTTTGTTTTAACCACTAGATCGTCGACATAACATTCGACGGTATTGTGCATCATGTCTTCAAAAATTGTGGTCATTGCTCTTTGGTAGGTTGCCCCTGCATTCTTGAGGCCAAATGGCATAACTATATAGCAAAATATGCCTTTTGGTGTCCGAAAAGCAGTGAGCTCTTCGTCCTCGTGTGCCATTTTGATTTGGTTGTACCCAGAAAATCCATCCATGAATGATAAGGCATCAAAACCAGTGGTAGCGTCTATCAATAACTCAGTGATGGGGAGTGGGAATTCATCTTTTGGGCAAGCCCGATTAAGATCTCGGTAATCCACGCATATGCGGAGTTGCCCATTTTTCTTCATCACAATGACGATGTTTGCAAGCCAAGTAGGATACTGAACTTCCCGAATAAACCGGCAGTCTCTTAACTTGTCAATTTCTGCCTCGACTTTGGGAAGTAATTCTGGTCGAATCCTTCTTTGAGATTGTTTAACAGGGGTAGCGTCTTGTGATACTGCCAACCTGTGCACAGCAACCTTTCGGTTCAACCCCGGCATGTCACGGTATAACCAAGCAAATACATCTTTGTTCTCGCGAAGGACTTGTATGTACTGTGGTAACTCTTCTTCAGATAATAAAGCACTGACAAACACGGGCTTTGGATCATCCTCGGTCCCGAGATTGATCTCTACTAAGTCATCCACAGTTGCTTGTCCTCCATCTTCGAATTCCTGAGGTGCTGGTTGAAAGATGTCTATAAAATCTTCCGAAGGGTTTGAGCTTGAGCCTTCATCTTCTACGGTCAAGCTTTCTTCGAAAGAGAGGTAATTGACTTGAGCAAAATTTTCTCCATCTTCTTGTGTTTCATGCCCCCGAATAGTAATTCTCAAAGATTTCTTCTGTTTTGGCATCCACTGTTTTTGCTTTTTAGTTCCCTTTGACTGTGGAGCATTTGGGAAAACAAGCCTTTCGAATGCTGACACTCGTGGGGTGGATGTGCTTGGTTCAAGTCTATCAAATACTGAGACCCGCGGGGAAGGTGTAGGAACATCGTCGCTGTGAAACATTTTTTGTTCCTCCTCTGTTAACTCATCTGGTTCAAAAGAAGCTTTTAAACAATCACTATTTTGATGGATTGTGACTCCTTTTTGCTTCTTAAAATGAACATTTTTCTTCGTTGTTTTGAAGGTTTTCGGAGTTACAGAAGTGGAGGACGCTTTATTGAGAGTAATGACTCTTTCATTTTTCTTGCTATCTTTACCAAAGGAAACTGAAATTTGTATTTTACCCTTGGGTAGTGACTGATCGATTTTCCTTAGTGGTAAAGTAAAGCTTGTCATCAGGGCTGTCATCGAATCTTCGATCGGTGTCAACGCTTTTTGCCCTACTCCTCGTTGACTTTTAGGGATATACTTAAAGGTTCGTTTTTGGTTAGATACCTTCAAGTTCTCCTCTTTGGACTGGGGAGATTTCACAAGGGATAGTCGCTTAATTTGTGGAGGGTTTTGTACGACTGAGTTTTCGTGATGTTTGCTCTCCTCAGGTTTCCCTTTTAAGATGGTAACATTAGCTGGCTTGTAAAATTTTGCATCGGCATAATTCACTTGTTCCCCGTAAAAGGGATTTGGGTCTGCATTGACACTTTTGACTTTGCCTTCCTTGCAAAACTTAAAGCATTGGTGGAGTGTTGAAGGAATGACTCCATATTCATGAAGCCATGGTCGCCCTAACAATACATTGTAGGATGTATCTGAATCGATGACATGAAATAAGGCTTCAGAATTTAACTCGCCTATTTCAATTTTTAGTGTGATACTTCCCCTTACTTTTTCTCCAGCTTGGTTAAAACCTTGAATAGTCAATGATGATGGAGACAATTGACGTGGGTGTAACCCGACATCTCTCAAGGTTTTTAAGGGGAGTACATTCACAGCCGATCCACAATCCAACATGATGCGGCTCACGCGATTATCAGCAACCATACCCGTCACGTACAGAGGTCGATTATGTAAGGCAGCTCCCAACTGACGATCTTTATCATCGAAAGTTATGCATGCCATACAAGAGGTATGCGTCTCAAGTGATATAGGTTTCATTGGCTCTATTTTCTCCGTATAAAATTCAGGACTTGTCAATGCGACAACAAGTGCATTTCTATGCTCAGGAGACATTTGCAGTGCATCGTAAACGCTTAAAAGAGCAGGGATGCGTTTTAGATGAGCCAATATGTCATATTTTGCTCGCGTCATCTCATCTTCACCAGTGTTTTTACATCTTCGATTGTCATTGGTGGATTCTTGGTTGGCCGAAGATGAAGGCTTTTGAAGGTCTTGTTTAGCTTTTTCAAGCTCTTTCGCCTCTTTTTCTTTCTTTGCAAAAATTTTCCGCCGCATATCTTGCAAGGTAATTTCATCTACCTCTTTTTCACTTTCAGGTGAGGTAGATTCAGGATCTTCTTTTGTTAAAGTCATGCAGCAATCCGACACACTGTCATTACAACTAGCTGCCTTGCCCCGTAACTCTTTTGGTAAAAACTCCTCCAGAGTTACTAGATTTCGTTTTGGTTGTTCGAGTTCATTTCTTTTGGAAACGGCCTTTTGCTTGCCGATCCTTTTCTTACTCTTTTGATCCTTTATATCTGGTCTACTCCGAAATTTGATTCCGGAGCTTCCAGATGGCTTCCGAGATGGAATTTTTGCCGGTTTTTTTCGAGTACATGTTTGCCATGTACTTTCTAAATCCTCTTCACTATCATACCAGTCCTCCCAAATTTCTAAATTAGGCTCTGTCATGAGCTCATATAATGTAGGAATATTTGGGTTTCCTGGCCTTGGCATGTCGGAGTGGGCTTGGACTATTGTAACTTCCTTGTCGACTTCAAATGCCACAGAAACTATGTCCCTTTGTGTTGGATCATTTGGTATTTGGTCATTCTCGGTTAGGGAAGTTGTATTTGTTGTCGCTTTCCCAAGAGAAGAGTCAATCTCAATCTCTTTTCTCTTGATCATGCCTTCGATAATGTTTTTGAGGATGTAGCAATCCGACAATGGGTGACTTACAATTTGGTGGTACCGACAATAATTTGGATCATTTGTCATGCCAACCTCGTTGGGTCGTTTCGGCTCGGGGAGTCGTATTGCCTTAGCTTTTAACAACTCATCAAAAATTTGGTCGACATCATCATCGTCGAATGAATACTTAACTTCTTTCCTTTCTTTGAGAGTTAATTTCTTTTGCGGCTCCCGTGCCTTTCCTTTATCTTTGTTGCCGATATTGACAAAAGTTGCCATTGATTCTCCTTTCTTGAATGGCTTTTTATTTTTGAATCTCGGTGAGGGTTTGCCACCCCTTTGCCGAGAAATTTGTATCTCAACGTTGCAGGCCTTCGAGACGAGCTCATTAAAAGTTTTGGGTTCTGCTGTGCCCACAAAAGTTGCCACCTCGGGGTTGAGGTTTTTGGCGCACATTGAAACCGCCGCTTGTTCCGATATCCTTTCTGGACATTGGAGATTGAGGTTTCTCCACCTGGTTATGAACTCATTAGCGCTTTCACTAATTCGTTGCTTTGTTTCCACCAGGTCATGAAGACTTATGGTCTTCTTTGAGCTCACGAATTGTGCCAGGAAAGCTTTTTGCATGTCATCCCAAGTAGTTATCGATCCTGCGGGTAACTGAGTATACCAGGTGAATGCTGCCTCTTTTAGAGATTGCACAAATTGCCGGATCAATAGTGCATCTGATTGGGCAGATTCACCACATGCAGAGGTGAAATAGGCCAAATGCTCATGAGGAGAACCATTAATTCCATCAAACTTTTCAAACTTTTGTCTGATGTAGTTTGGTGGAAATGGAATTTGATCATAGTAAGCCGGGTATGGCTTATGATATCCAAGAATAGGCATTGTTGCAGCTTGATATTCCCGAATACCCTCCATGATAAGAGCCTTCAGGTCCTGCTGAGGTTGGGCACCAGCTAGTGGTGGTTGCACACCTTGTGGTGGCGGTTGTGTGTTGCCTACAGGCGGCACTGAGGACGAGGATTGTTGCCCAATCTCACTCTCCTTTTGTCTCATATTAACTTGATGAGATAATTCTGTTGAGAGTCGGGCTACTTCTTCGTCCCTCTCAGCTAATAATCTTTGCGGTTCTCGAATCTTCTCTTCATTACCGATTGTCCCGATTACTAACACTGGCATATTTTTATCATTGCCAATGGTTAGTGCTTCGAACTGAGTAATGAGATCAGCAGACACCCCCTCACTGTGTTCAATAAGGGGAGTGTCTTCTAAAGAGTGTTCAGATGTACACCCTTCTTCCTGAACTTTTTGAAAAGAGGGATTCACTGATTCCTGCATGGCACGAGCTTTCGATCGAGTTACAGGGCCCGTATAAGAGGGCAGCTTAGCAGTTGAGGTGACCCTTGTTGGTCGGTAGCCCTGGAGAAACATCCAGTCACCATGTTCTCTTCGAAATGAGTTAGGGCTTGCTTTGGGAACCCTTACACTATCGCTTCTAGCCTTCTTTGGGAAGGAGAAAGGCGTCCTACACCCTTCATCTAATAAAGGGCGTTCATTGATCTCAGCAGATGCCCCCTGTTGACCTTGGCGGTTGACAGAGATTACGATCGGAGGCCTAATCGGGGTGCCTCCTACTAATTCCCTCATTTCAAGAGGGTTTGGTGAAGGTGAAGTGTTTGTCCCCCTCCTCCCTTTTGTCGCCTTCCTACCTCTCTGAGGTTGAGAAGTCGGTGTTGCCTCAGTTTCCTCCGCAGAGGTAACCATCACTGAGACGATAGTGGGCAAGAAAATAGGAACATAACCAATCAAGATACGCTCCCATTCCTGGATCATTACGGGGGAGCCAGTCTTCGTTGGCCTCCCTTCGGTCTTGGCAACCTTCGCTGCAGACCTTTTCACTGCCCGGGCTTGCCTCTTTTTAAAGCCCTTTGCTGCCTTGCCTCTTAAGGCCTGTGCAGTCTTAGTGATGTTTTTCACACCTTTCCCTCTGCCAGCCTTTTTAGCTATCTTCACATTCTTTATTGGTTCGGGCACCCTGCATGAAATGGGTGCTCGATCAATAGAGAATGCTGCCAAAAAGCGGCTCTTTTTCCCTCCTTGGGCAGAAGAGGTTGTTGGTAACTTGTGGAAGTAAACCGTGACTTGTGGTGCCATTTTTTCCTAAAAACAGTAAACATGATTAGCACCATAAAGTCAAAGTTGAATAATAGTCATCATATTTGGAGATGAAAAGGAGAATGGGTCCCACCGAGCGTGCCAAAAATTATGTTAAGCAAAAATTTTTCATTTAGAATAATAAAAAAAAATAAATGCAAAACACAATTTCACCTATGCCAAAATTATAGCATAAGAGTTTATTAATTTAAGTTCGACCCATCCAAGATTATAAAAATAATCTCTTAATTACAATCCTTTTATTTAAAGGAAATACCCTTTGATTCCAATTACAATGACATTAAATAATTAAAATAAATTTGGGAAATTTGGGGTAAATTTGGAATTGCAGCTGAACTCAGTCCATTTAATTAGCTGAGCTGCCTACATACCTTCTTTGTGAAGGATCAAGCCACTTGTAGTTCAGAATACGGTATTTTAAAATGTGAATAAAGAATTCCGGTAGATGACCACTTTCAGGGATTCTTTGCTATTTGAAAATTTAGAAAAATTCCTAGGTGTATGACCTTTAATGGAATTTTGAGAGTTGTGTTTTATACCATTTTTGCGGTATCGGCGACTGCACTTAGTCTTAGCAACTAAGTTGCCTACGTATCCTTTTATAGGAATCAAGTCAAACGTAGTTCCGACAATCTTAATTTTTTATGAGGTGAATGACCTCTTTTTCTTTGGAATGCCATTTAATTTGTTATGGCTTTGAATTTTAGTGCACCTTTTTTAATTTTTAGGTAAAATTACCACTTTTGAGATTTTTATGAGGTTAAGACCTCTTTGAAATTTGGTGAGGTGAATGACCTCTTTAATATTCCAAGATTAATTTTAGTGAGCTCATTTGGAATTTTGTGCCATTTTGTATGGATTTAGAAATTTACCACTTTTTGGTGATAAATTTGAGTTTGGAGATCTTTTTATTATCTTTTATAAACTTTAGAATTTTACCACTTTTTTTTGTGATGAAATTCAGTTTTGCAATCTTTTTATTATTTTAGAAATAAAAAGATAATTTGACTAATATTTAATTATTTATTCCAAAATTTAGGGAATAACAATTTATCTTTTATCATATACTATCTTAAATTTAAATTTAAATGGTCTATTAAAATTTAAGATAATATCTAAGATATTTACTTTATAATTCAATTCATATTTGAATTAGGTAATAGATACATGATATATATGACCTCTGCGTGTTTATTTTCACAAGAAACATCTTTGGTACAGTATATAGCAATCACTTGATTATACTCTCAAAGGCATTTCGTACGGTCTGCGTGCATATTAGGATAACAGTAAAAAATTTGCAACTGATTATATCCACACAGTGAGTTCTTTTTCTCTTTTATCTATTTTGGCATATATTATGATATATATATATATATATAAACATACACATAAGTCAGTACCGTGTTTGTATTGGTTTATACCACTCACAACATTCAATGGGTGTGTATATCAACTTGATTCATAATGATATATATATTCATACAATTTGTCACCACAAACTTGAGACACATTAATAGTGCACATGTGCCCTTCATGTTTTTTTTTTCTTTTAAAGTCGATATATACAAATTCTTTGTATATATATCCCAAGTGTATACAACAGAGGTATATACATATATTTGACTTGTACGAATCTCGGTAAAACAAATTAATTCTATTATTTTATATTTATTTTTTATGCATTGATATTTTCAGATCTGTTTTACTAACTTGTTCAAGTCAATTTTTTTCTTTTTGAATACTTTGATCGTTGGCTTTACTTTTAAATATATTTCGATCAAATTATATTTTACCGCAAATTATTTTGACAATAATTTTATGGATGTTAGCATCCATTTTTTATGGAATGGATGAGAGCATCCAATATTTTTTTTACGGAATGAGGGCATTCCATGGATGAGAGCATCCAATTTTTTGTGGAATGAGGGCATTCCATGGATGAGAGCATCCAATTTTGAGCATCCAATTTTTTGTGGAATGAGGGCATTCCATAGATGAGAGCATCCAATATTTTTTTACGGAATGAGGACATTCCATGGATGAGGGCATCCAATTTTTTGTGGAATGAGGGCATTCCATGGATGAGGGCATCCAATTTCATTTATGGAATGAGGGCATTCCATAAATGAAGAAAGAAATAAAAAAAAGAACAGGAGAGGAGCAAGATAAACATCAAAAGAAAAAAAGAGATAGGAATGAGTTCATTCCATGAATACTTACCCTTGAAGCTTTCTTGATTGTTGCCAAAAAGTCGTTTATATTTTTTCTCGGGGTTTCTTTTCTCTCTTTCTCAGACTTTTTTTCAAAGTGTCGATTCTTTTTCTGTTCTCAACTTCTCCTATTTATAGATCCTATTTTTTCCAATAAAATTATTATTTTTTTTTTATCCTGTAACGTAAAGGATGAGTAAAAATAGGGGAGTGGGGAGTTGAGATCCTATTTTCTCTCTATTTGACTGATATATTTTTTTTATTATTATTATTTTAAAAAACCAATAATGAAATAATAATAAATTTATTTATTCCTCTTTTTTTTTTTTTTTTATCGTTCAACACAACCGATAAAAAAAGGAGAGATGCTTTTACAAAAAGAGACATAGTTCTCAAGCTCCTAACGGGACTCCTTCCCATTGAGGGTATTGATCACTACCCTCGAATCACTCTCAACAATTATAAATTGGATACCAAGAGACCTGGCCGCCTCCAGGGCTAAACAGCACGCCACCGCTTCCCCACAGAGAGCATCAGCAAACTCCAGCTTAGAAGTAGAAATCCAGATAACCTTGCCAACATGGTCCCTTGCAACTACAGCTGCACACATGCTATCCAACCCGACTCTGATGTCACAGTTCAGCTTCAGCCAATCTTGAGGGTGTAACGCCCGTACTTTTATAAAAATATTAATTTTATTTACAAGCGTTAAACGCGGAAAAAAAAAAATCGTAATGTCGCATTTTTATTTAATACTTGAAAATGTTCACAACTGGCCAGTTTTCGTAAAAAAAAAAACATAATAATTAATAACTAAAATAATTGCGACATAAGTTTAATAACATAAATAAATAAACAGAGCGCCCTAGACCGCCCGCAGTTATATGGCCCTCAGCGAGTTCACACACACAAGCATCCAAAGTTCCACTCGCCACCGGCTTTCTAAACTTTCAGTTACCTTGGTCTGCACATGGTAATTTGATAAGGGTGAGCTACTAAACTCAGTAAGGAAATGTGTGTCAGGTAGTCACATAAAAACAAAACTTAATTAAAATGCACATGCAAATATTTAGGCAGATAGCAAAACATAAACTTAATCATATCACTAGTCACTAATAATTAGGTCCTAAGCTAAATCACATAATAATGATTACGCCCGAGTCCAATTTTGGCAAATAAACTCGAGCTATTGGACTAAATGGCGGAGAATTTGGGTTCAGTAAAATCGTACCCACTACTAAATGGCCCCCTATCTACCATATAGACCCAACAGTCAAGTATTTAACCATTATCTTTTCGGTCAAATCATGTCACATAAATTATAATCTACCTAATTTAAATAATGCCAAACTACTATACATTATTTAAATAACATAACAATAAAACAATGTGAATCTTATAAACACACTATTTACATACATACTTAAATAACATGAATCTTATAAACATATTATTTAAATATATACCTTAGCAATGGCCATGCTCTAATACTGTAAACATACATAAATAACATGAATCTTATAAACATATTATTTAAATATATATTATACAGTACAATAAATAACAAACAATAAAGAGTCAGGCAGAAGACCTTAGTTAACTTCCCTTTTACTATTCCCACTCTTCCTATGAATGTTATTACATACAGAAAACTTATGTTTTTTTTTCTACTTAATTTCCTTACCTCGGATGTGGAGTGTTAACCTTGATTGCAATGAGAGAAATCTTTGAGAAATAATTGTTTTATGCCAAACCTAAATTTCACACTTATCAATTAGAACACATTATAGGGGTATAGATATACATATATATATATATATATATATATATGTGAAACCTTAAATTGAATCTAGAAACCCAAAATTATAAAATGGTATACCTTAGCTTTAAAGACAATCTAGCTGTAGCTATGTAATTTACTCGAGCTTGGCCTTGAGTAATTAAACATGAAGATGTCTAGAAGAGAATGGAAATATAAATATAATGGTTGTTGTGATGGCAGTAAGGAATTTTTGACGATATGGAAGAAGGAAAACAACAATAATGAAATCTTGAAGAATAATGGTGTAGTGTAGCTAGGGGACTAAGGCTTTGTTGTTTTAAGAATAATATAACAATAGAGAGTGGATAACATGGTTGGTTCGACTATGAAACTAGAGAGAATCTTCTTAGGCTTTTGTGAGTGTTGTGTGAAAAATAATGAGTAATAGCTCCTATTTATAGCCCTGAGATTTAACCAAACTCACCCATATCGTGGCTCCTATTGTATTATATTTAACTTATTTAAATAGTAATAAAAGATAAAACTCTAACTATTTGAGTAATACTCGGTCAAAACTTCAACGTTGAAAAAGAACTTCCCACCTTATCCGACTTAATACCAAACTTGGTCTTTCTTGTTCATTAATGTGAGCCTATCTCTCTAAGGCCTCCACGTAAACGTTTTTTTTTTAGTGTTCAAATTTTGAATCTCTATTTCACACTTAATATGAACTCTAAATATATTCTACTTAATTTGATAGTGAAACTCTCTATACTTGCCACATGTGAAGACCACTTCCAAAGCTTCAGCCAAGCACACAATAACCATATATAAACTTACATGTAGTTTAAGTGGAATCGGTCAACTTTTCTCCATACATCTCACAACAATATGCCCAAGTGTAAATAGCTTATTTCTAATTCAATAATGCACTCACACGTATATGACTAGCCATACTAATAATAATAACATTACTAATTACAATGATTACAATAATAATAATGTATAATTATCTATATATATTATTTAGGTACTTAGATACAACTGATTATTAATTAAATCATCCCTTAATTTTATAAGCCCAATATATATATATGTGTCTTACAAGAAAATACTATATTCTATGAAACCATTATTTCCACATCGAGATATCTAGACTAACATAATAGAAGATAATAATCAAATATTTTGGTTATTACAATCTACCCTCCTTAAAGGAATTTCGTCCTCGAAATTTACTTACTTGAGAATAACTCGGGGTACTGTTTCTGCATGTCCGTCTCCAACTCCCATGTCGCTTCTCTATCAGAACTATCACTCCACAGGATTTTAACTAAGGGTATAGTCTTATTTCGTAAAACTTTTATTCCCTTTTCTATCACGCACACAGGGCGTGCCATATAACTCATGTCCTGCTGCAAGTTCAAGTTCTCGTACTTAAGCACATGTGTCGGATCAGGTACATACTTACGTAACATGGAAATATGGAAAACATTATGTGTTTCTGCTAATGTTGGCGGTAGGGCCAAACGGTAAGCTACCTGACCAACTCTGTTCAGTATCTCAAAAGGACCTATAAATCTTGGGCTTAACTTTCCTCTTTTTCCGAAACGCATAATCCCCTTCATAGGTGATACCTTCAAGAACACTAAGTCCCCTACAGAAAACTCAACCTCCCGTCTTTTCAAATCTGCATAACTTTTCTGTCTACTTTGGGCGGTGAGCATCCTTTGCCGTATCTTTTCAACTGCTTCTGAAGCTTCTCTTACTGCTTCTGGACCTAAATAGCGTCTTTCTCCAACTTCATCCCAGTGAAGCGGTGACCTGCATTTTCGTCCATACAGCATCTCATATGGTGCCATTTTGATTGTGGCTTGATAGCTATTATTGTAGGAGAACTCCATTAGAGGTAAATATTTACTCCACGAGCTAGTGAAGTCCAGTGCACACGCTCGAAGCATATCCTCGAGTATTTGGATGGTGCGCTCAGATTGTCCATCTGTTTGGGGATGAAATGCTGTACTTAATTTCAACTGCGTCCCCATTGCCTTATGTAGACTCTCCCAGAACTTGGAGGTGAATACTGAACCTCTATCAGAGACTATCGTCTTTGGAACTCCATGCAGCCTCAATATCTCTTGCACGTACAGGTCAGCATACTGCTCTGCGTTGTAAGTAGACTTTACTGGAACAAAGTGTGCTGACTTGGTGAGTCTGTCTATAATTACCCAAACTGAGTCGTGTTGCTTGGTTGTTCGGGGTAGTCCTGTCACAAAATCCATGGCTATATCTTCCCACTTCCATTCTGGGATTTCCAAGGGTTGCAACATCCCTGCTGGTCTCTGATGTTCAGCCTTAACTTGTTGACAAGTGAGGCATCTAGCTACGAATTCAGCTACATCCTTCTTCATCCCTGGCCACCAATATAAGGTTTTTAAGTCATTGTACATTTTGGTTGACCCTGGATGCATTGAGTAGGGTGTAGTGTGTGCTTCCATCATGATCTTTCTTTTAAGCTCTATGTCGTTGGCTACACACACTCTTCCCTTATACCTTAGCATGCCGTCTGTACCTTCGGAGAAATCCTCTGCCTCCTTCTCTGGCATGCCTGCTCTTTTCTTCTGTAAGAACTCATCAACAATCTGTGCATCTTTAAGTTCTTGTAGCAACGTTGAGACAATGGTTAGGTTAGCTAGCTTTTGTGTAATGATCTCTATACCACTTCTTTGGAGTTCTTGTTGTAGTGGTATTTCCATTTGTGCCAGTATTGCCAAGCTGGCATAACTGCGTCTACTTAGCGCGTCTGCTACTACATTGGCCTTCCCCGGATGGTAGTGGATTTCACAATCATAGTCCTTAACAAGCTCTAGCCATCGCCTCTGCCTCATGTTGAGTTCCTTTTGCGTAAAGAAGTACTTCAGACTCTTATGGTCGGTATAAATTTCACATTTCTCCCCGTAGAGATAGTGTCTCCATATTTTTAGTGCAAAAACTACTGCTGCCAACTCCAGATCGTGTGTTGGGTACCTTTGTTCATACTCCTTAAGTTGTCTTGAGGCATACGCTACTACTTTGTCATTTTGCATCAACACGCATCCCAGCCCTTGTTTTGATGCATCGCAGTATACCACAAACTTATCCTTGTTATTGGGAACACATAATACAGGGGCTGTTATTAGTTTGTCCTTAAGTGTTTGGAAGCTACCCTCACACTTTTCTGACCAGACAAACTTCTGCTTCTTTCGAGTCAAGTTGGTTAGAGGAGTTGCGATCTTGGAAAATCCTTCAACAAAGCGTCTATAGTAACCAGCTAGACCCAAGAAGCTTCTTACTTCACTTGCAGTCTTAGGTGTTGGCCAGCTCTTGACCGCTTCAATCTTTGTAGGATCCACCTCGACTCCATCTTTGGAAACTATATGGCCTAGGAATGCCACCTTCTCTAACCAGAATTCACATTTCTTGAATTTGGCATATAGTTGGTTCTCCTTAAGTCGGTTTAGAGTCATCCTCAGGTGTTCCTCATGTTCCTCCATAGTTTTGGAGTAGATAAGAATGTCATCAATGAATACAACAACAAACTTATCTAGGTACTCCTTGAACACCCTATTCATCATATCCATGAAGGCTGCTGGGGCGTTAGTTAGTCCGAAAGACATTACTAAAAACTCATAGTGTCCATACCGTGTTCTGAATGCTGTCTTGGGTATGTCTTCCTTCCGAACCTTCAGCTGGTGATACCCAGATCTTAGATCTATCTTTGAGAACACAGCCGAGCCTTGCAATTGATCAAAGAGATCGTCAATCCTTGGCAAAGGATACTTATTCTTGATGGTCACCTTGTTGAGCTCACGGTAGTCTACGCACATCCTCATACTTCCATCTTTTTTCTTGACAAAGAGTACCGGCGCACCCCAAGGTGAGTAACTCGGTCTAATGAACCCTTTGTCTAAGAGCTCCTGTAGTTGTATTTTAAGTTCTTTTAATTCATTAGGTGCCATTCTGTACGGAGCCTTTGAAATTGGATTAGTCCCTGGGGCTAATTCAATGACGAACTCCACCTCTCTATCTGGAGGTAGTCCCGGTAGATCTTCTGGAAAGACCTCTGGAAATTCACAGACTATGTGCACATTCTCCACATTTAGTTGCGTCTCTATTGCTCGATCCACTACATTGACCAAGAATGCCAGACACCCCGCCTTCATTAGCTGACTAGCTTTTAGGGAAGAGATTACTGGAGTCCTAAGGGCCAGCTTGTCGCCCTTGAATATAAACCGATCCCCAGTCTTTGTTTCAAAAACGATCAGTTTCTTTCGGCAATTGATTGTCGCACCGTGACTAGATAGCCAATCCATCCCAAGTATAACATCATATTCCTTTATTCCCAGCTCTATTAGGTCGCCCATGAGTTCTTTGCTTTCGATTATGATAGGTACATCTCGCATTCTTCTTGTTGATAGCATGGTTTCTCCTGAGGGTAATTCCGTCACAATACCACATCTAAGTAGGTCACATGGCTTATCTATACTATCAATCAACCTAGTAGCTATATAAGAATGAGTAGCTCCAGAATCAAAGAGAACATTACAAGGCAATCCGTAAATAGAAACCTGACCTGAGACAACAGTGTTGCTTGTGGCCGCTTCTCCTCTGGTGAGAGCAAACACTCGAGCGGGAGCGGCTTGGTTCTCCTTCTTTTGTCCCTTTGGGCAATTTTTCTTCAGATGGCCTGGCTGCCCGCAATTGTAGCACACCCCTGACTTCATCTTACACTCCCCAAGATGTTTTCTATTGCATGTGGGGCAAATTGGGAATTCTACATAGGACCTTTTCACCCCATTGTTGTTATTTTGGACCACTGCTTTCCCCTTTTTATCACGATCATTACCGTGATTTCCCTCGTGTTTTCTCTTATTCTCTTGATTTCCTCCATTGTTTCTTCGGGCTTCCCACTTAGCAGCATTCTCCTTCTTTATATCATTTTCGAGCAACTCAGCTTCGAGAGCTTTCTCTAACACCTCAGCATAAACTGTGTTGGTCCCTACCATGATTTTCACATCTTTTTTTATCATGGGGTTCATCCCCTTCAAAAACCTTTTGACCCGAAGGGCCTCGGTTGGTACGATCTCTTGTGCAAACTTTGCCAGACGGTCAAATTGCCTAGCATACTCCGTGACAGTGAGATTGTTCTGCCTCAGATTCATAAACTCATCTTCTTTTGCAGCCAGTATGGCGGCACTGTAGTACTTTCTGTTGAACACATCAACAAAGTCCAACCAGGTCATAGTTGTTATGTTGCGACTCTGTCTTACTACTTCCCACCAGATCCGTGCATCCTTTTTAAGTAGGCTGGCAGCACAGGATACTCTTTCCCTATCATTGAGGTCCATATATTCCAATATGGACTCCACTGAGCGCAACCATTCCTCAGCTTCAAGTGAGTCCGAGCTCCCATTGAATATTGGTGGTTGTTGTTTCCTGAATCGCTCGTACACAGGTTCAAAACGTTGTATTGGTTCTGGATTCATTGCAGCTGGTTGAAGAGCTAGGTTTCTAACGGGTGGATTTTGATTCCGGCGTAACTCCTCATTCTGAGCTCGTAGCCTTGAAATTTCTTGAGTTAGCTCCTCACGTATACGAGCGTTTTCTCGGAGTATCTCAGCTTGAGCATTGGGAGGTTGTTGTTGTTCGAGTGCTACTTCATCTACCGGTGCTACCGATGCTCCTTGTCTACCTCCCCTACCGCTTTGGCCTCCACGTCGGCCTCCGCGTCGACCATCACCTCGGCCTCCGCCCCTTACGGGTGCTGGAGCTGCATCCACGTGGATGTTTCTATTGCCGTTGATTCGAACTGATCTTCTTGGAGACATCATTTCCTAATGTTCCTTGTTTGTTTCTAAGAATTTCTAAAAGAAGATAAACTTAAATAAGATATCACTATTTTCAAAAAAAAAAAAATGCCCATACTTACATAACTAGTTCACAAATAATTTCTATTTATTCAAAGATAAAATAAATAATCACATAAAATAATAAGACACACATTTTTTTTTTTCAAGAGTCATATGGTGCTATCTAACATCAAGTTCTAACATTTTACCCAAAATTTTATTTTAAACTAACTTGAAATATATTTATATGTATTAAAAAAATTATTTCATATGGGTAGTACCTAAACTTGGATATTGGTACTAAGGGTTTTTTTTTTTTTTTTTTTTTTTTTTTTAAGTAAAATGCCAATTTAGAAATTACAAGAAAAAAAAAATACACATAAAATGCAAGTATATATAATGGACTTACTTGATGGCAAGCAGAAACTTTTTGGCTGATGTGTGTAACTCGTGAGAACGTTCGGGACCGATATAACTGTGGCTCTGATACCAAACTGTAACGCCCGTACTTTTATAAAAATATTAATTTTATTTACAAGCGTTAAACGCGGAAAAAAAAAAAAATCGTAATGTCGCATTTTTATTTAATACTTGAAAATGTTCACAACTGGCCAGTTTTCGTAAAAAAAAAAACATAATAATTAATAACTAAAATAATTGCGACATAAGTTTAATAACATAAATAAATAAACAGAGCGCCCTAGACCGCCCGCAGTTATATGGCCCTCAGCGAGTTCACACACACAAGCATCCAAAGTTCCACTCGCCACCGGCTTTCTAAACTTTCAGTTACCTTGGTCTGCACATGGTAATTTGATAAGGGTGAGCTACTAAACTCAGTAAGGAAATGTGTGTCAGGTAGTCACATAAAAACAAAACTTAATTAAAATGCACATGCAAATATTTAGGCAGATAGCAAAACATAAACTTAATCATATCACTAGTCACTAATAATTAGGTCCTAAGCTAAATCACATAATAATGATTACGCCCGAGTCCAATTTTGGCAAATAAACTCGAGCTATTGGACTAAATGGCGGAGGGCTGGGTTCAGTAAAATCGTACCCACTACTAAATGGCCCCCTATCTACCATATAGACCCAACAGTCAAGTATTTAACCATTATCTTTTCGGTCAAATCATGTCACATAAATTATAATCTACCTAATTTAAATAATGCCAAACTACTATACATTATTTAAATAACATAACAATAAAACAATGTGAATCTTATAAACACACTATTTACATACATACTTAAATAACATGAATCTTATAAACATATTATTTAAATATATACCTTAGCAATGGCCATGCTCTAATACTGTAAACATACATAAATAACATGAATCTTATAAACATATTATTTAAATATATATTATACAGTACAATAAATAACAAACAATAAAGAGTCAGGCAGAAGACCTTAGTTAACTTCCCTTTTACTATTCCCACTCTTCCTATGAATGTTATTACATACAGAAAACTTATGTTTTTTTTTCTACTTAATTTCCTTACCTCGGATGTGGAGTGTTAACCTTGATTGCAATGAGAGAAATCTTTGAGAAATAATTGTTTTATGCCAAACCTAAATTTCACACTTATCAATTAGAACACATTATAGGGGTATAGATATACATATATATATATATATATATGTGAAACCTTAAATTGAATCTAGAAACCCAAAATTATAAAATGGTATACCTTAGCTTTAAAGACAATCTAGCTGTAGCTATGTAATTTACTCGAGCTTGGCCTTGAGTAATTAAACATGAAGATGTCTAAGAGAATGGAAATATAAATATAATGGTTGTTGTGATGGCAGTAAGGAATTTTTGACGATATGGAAGAAGGAAAACAACAATAATGAAATCTTGAAGAATAATGGTGTAGTGTAGCTAGGGGACTAAGGCTTTGTTGTTTTAAGAATAATATAACAATAGAGAGTGGATAACATGGTTGGTTCGACTATGAAACTAGAGAGAATCTTCTTAGGCTTTTGTGAGTGTTGTGTGAAAAATAATGAGTAATAGCTCCTATTTATAGCCCTGAGATTTAACCAAACTCACCCATATCGTGGCTCCTATTGTATTATATTTAACTTATTTAAATAGTAATAAAAGATAAAACTCTAACTATTTGAGTAATACTCGGTCAAAACTTCAACGTTGAAAAAGAACTTCCCACCTTATCCGACTTAATACCAAACTTGGTCTTTCTTGTTCATTAATGTGAGCCTATCTCTCTAAGGCCTCCACGTAAACGTTTTTTTTTTAGTGTTCAAATTTTGAATCTCTATTTCACACTTAATATGAACTCTAAATATATTCTACTTAATTTGATAGTGAAACTCTCTATACTTGCCACATGTGAAGACCACTTCCAAAGCTTCAGCCAAGCACACAATAACCATATATAAACTTACATGTAGTTTAAGTGGAATCGGTCAACTTTTCTCCATACATCTCACAACAATATGCCCAAGTGTAAATAGCTTATTTCTAATTCAATAATGCACTCACACGTATATGACTAGCCATACTAATAATAATAACATTACTAATTACAATGATTACAATAATAATAATGTATAATTATCTATATATATTATTTAGGTACTTAGATACAACTGATTATTAATTAAATCATCCCTTAATTTTATAAGCCCAATATATATATATGTGTCTTACAAGAAAATACTATATTCTATGAAACCATTATTTCCACATCGAGATATCTAGACTAACATAATAGAAGATAATAATCAAATATTTTGGTTATTACAGAGGGGGAGAACGCCAAACATCCGCCGAGCATAATTTGGGGCAAGGGAGCAAGTAAGTTTGGTGATCTGCAAAAGAAAATCGAATAGTGTCAATGCTTTTAAAAATGTCAACAGGACTATTATTATATTAACCTAAGGAGTATAAGAGGACATTATCTATAAAAGTGGGTCTTAAAGAATATGAAAATAAAAGTAAATATTAAAACAGATAAAATAAAGGGGAATGGTACCATATACTATTTTTTAAACTTTTTTTTTTTCAAATTTACGGTTTGGATTTTTAAAGTGGTTGCAGGGCTAGTTGCAATATGAATTTCTATACAATTTTCTGTTGCAATTTAGGTTGCAGCACTAGTTGCAATAGGGGTTTCTATGTAGAATTTCGTAAAAATGCAAAAAAAAAAAAAAAAAAAAAAAAAAAAAACTGTTTTGAAGTGTAAAAATGAAAAAGCCCTTAAAATAAAGTGGGTATATAATGTAATTTTCTCAAATCCATGAGAGAGAGTTATGGTGGATTCAATCCTATGAGAGAAAATTAAGGTTGCACGTCATCTTCCACTTAAATCTAGTACATAATTTATATTAACCTATGGAGTATAAGAGGACATTAGCTATAAAAGTGGGTCTTAAAGAATATGAAAATAAAATTAAAACAGATAAAATAAAGGGGAATGGTACCATATACTATTTTTTTAACTTTTTTTTTTCAAATTTACGGTTTGGGTTTTTAAAGTGGTTGCAGGGCTAGTTGCAATAAGAATTTCTATACAATTTTCTGTTGCAATTTGGGTTGCAGCACTAGTTGCAATAGGGGTTTTTATGTAGAATTTCGTAAAAATGCAAAAAAAAAAACTATTTTGAAGTGTAAAAATGATAAAGCACATAAAATAAAGTGGGTATATAATGTAATTTTCTCAAATCCATGAGAGAGAGTTATGGTGGATTCAATCCTATGAGAGAAAATTAGGGTTTCAGTGTTCTTATTTTCTGACAATGAGATGAGTAAACTGAAGCTCTCTCAAATGTAGGGGTGTTCATAAAAACCGGAAAATTGAAACCGACCATCAAACCGACCAGACCGTAACTGAATTTTGGTTCCACGTCATCACCAAATTTGGCAGTCGGTTTCGGTTACGGTTTTTTTGACATGGCGGTCGGTTTTGGTTTTTGAAATAAAAAAAAAATGGTTAAACTAAAAAAACTGCTAAAACCGCCAAAAACTGTCCAAAACTGCCAAACCGAAAAACCATTAAAAACTGCCAAAAAACCGTACGGTCGGTTTTATACAGTTATAATTTCTAAACGATCAGTTATGGTTTTCGTAAAATAAAAACTGTAACTTACCGGTCAGTTATAAATTTGTAAACACCGACCATAACCGACCGATTTTTACCTCTACTCAAATGCTTTCTTTATTAATATTTTTATTTTATATTAATACTTTTATTAATTATATTATTTATTCTTATCATATTTATTAGTATTTTCCGGCAAAAGATAATCAATTGTCAACACTTTTGATTACTAGTTGGGATTTAGATTTCAATTTCATTCTCTATTTCACTTTTGTCTCTGATTGCTTTTAATACTAATTTTTTTGTTATTACTAAAAGAGAGTACAAAAGAGAATTTTATTAGCACACCTCTTACTTTTAATATTAATTTAATTACTTTCGGTATAAATCTTTCACATTTTCTCATTATTAGTTTTATTAATTTATTTTTAATTTTGAATTAATAACAATTTTTAGCTATACTCATTATTATTAATTTTATTTTACAATGACATCTTATTAATTTATTTTATATGAATATTTATGACTTACTTTTTAATTTTGTCATTTTTCTATTTCACTTTCTGCTCTTTAACGTATGATTATGTTTTTTTAGGGTTTATTTCACAAATACATAAAAATTAGATACGCAAGTGCACGTAGTCACAAACAAGTAATACAGTGATAAGTAATGAGTATCGTCTCCACAAGAACTGTGAAGATAAAATTTCTATTGCAAAAATTAATTACCAAGCAACAAGCCTAAAAACTAAAATTAAATGATTAATGAATCAACTAACGGAGTAAGAAAATAAGTAAATTAACTCAAAAGTAGATGCAAGATGAAAATAAAATTTAGTTGTAAGCTTTTGAAATGTGAAAGGCTTGAACTATTGAATCCTCCTATGTTTAGCAAAAACTGTGCGTTTTTACTGCAGCAAAAAGTTAGCAAATCCTTAGCAAAAATCTCAGGTTAACAAGAACTCCATTAAAGTGCACAAAACTCTTCCAAATTTTATGCAATCAATCCTTGGACCTGTTCAAACATATTCCTATGCCAAGCAAGCTCAAGAATACCATCTCAAGCCTAGTTCTCAATTGTTACACAAGGATATAACATATTCCTATGTTATTTCAAATCTAATCTAAAAAAAAAGATTAAGCACTTGTGTCATTCAAGCTAAGTCCATTACATTTAACCTTTCCAAAATTAAATACAACTCAATAATCAAGCTATTGGTGGCCAAACAATATCAAGAAATTAGCAATACACACACTTGAATGAACATGAGAATTTTTACTAAATATTTGCATAAGAAAATTACTCCACTAACATAGGGTTCTTCAACAATTCAAACCATTAAAAAGTTTAGCTCATAGCTAACTTAAGAACCACCATTACAAGATAAAACTTAGACATGGAGTTTGAATGTTAAGTTAAAGAAATTAAAAGAGAGAAGAAAGAAATAGCAAACAATAATAGAGGATTTTTCCAAAAGGATGGATGTTGAATCTTGTTGTGCTTCTCCTCTTTCCTCCTTCTTCTTCTTCTTCTTTCAATCTTCTTTTTTCTGTGTAAAAATGGCAGCCAAAAGCTCTATTTTCGTTCAGCCCCTTTTCTCTAAATGGAGGCTCTCTTCTTTCTTCTCTCTCCTTAGGTTTTGTACCTTTTTGCCCCAAATAAACCCTACACATGGCATGTTGATAGCCTCTCCATGTAATAGCTCCAGCCACCACTCTTATATTGCCACGTCATCTCCACAAATGCCACCTCTTTTAATGAAATGCCAACTCACCCTTTTTCTAAGAAAATAAAACACATCAGCCACAAATCTGTTTGCTGCAGCAAAAACTTCACAGAATTTCAGCAAAATTAAGAACATGACTAACTTGCTATTTTCTTTGCCAATTTATGCACAAGAGTTATTGATTTTAACTAACAACTTCAAAATACACACAAAAACATAAAACACTGAAACTTTCACAAATTAAGAGACAAACATAACTTAAATGACACACAATTACATAAAAAAAATGCTTAAAGTGATATCAAATAACTCTTTACTCAAGAGTTATCAGTGATCCTCTCTCTCCCTATCTCTTTCTTATTTTCTCTGAAGGTCTTTCTCGCTTATTGCAATATGAGGAAAAGATTGGTCGCGCATATCACCAACAATTTCTCACCTTCTTTTTTGCGGATGATAGCTTGTTGTTTTGTGAAGCCACTAAAAGATCTTGTGGAGAAATCAAACGTGCTCTAGACATCTATCATTGTGCGTCGAGACAACTGTTGAATATAGACAAGTCAGTCATGTCCTTTTTACCTAACACATCTATGGCAGTCAAGAACTCTTTTCAACAAAATTTGGGTATGCCCATTTGCGAGTGTCATAAATCTTATTTGGGCCTTTCTGCACATTCAGAGCGAGACAAAAAACAATTATTGAGCAATATCAAGGAAAGAATCTGGAAGCTTACGCACTCTTGGAATAATAAACTTTTTTTAATTGGTGGAAAAGAGGTTCTTCTAAAAGTGGTTGTTCAATTGAGTCCAACTTATGCAATGAGATGTTTTCGATTATCTTCAAAATTTCGCAACCAGTAAGAGTTTATGGTGGCAAAATTTTGGTGGGGATCAAAATATGACAAAATGAAAATCCATTTGAAAAAATAGAAATTTTTAAGTTCAACAAAGATGGAAGGTGGTATGGGATTCTGCTCTTTTGTTCACTTCAATCAAGCTTTATTGGCTAAGCAAGCTTGGCGAATTTTTCAAAATCCTAATACTCTTCTAAGTTGGGTCTTAAAAGGTCGTTACTTTCCTAATAGTGACTTTTTGGATGCTACTTATGGAGGTATGCCGCCCATAACATGGCAGGTCATTCAATGGAGACGTGAATTGTTAGTTAAAGGGCTAAGATTGAAGGTTGGTTCAGGTGTTAATATCAGGTGTGGCTTGGATCCTTGGATCCCAGGTATTACCACTTTCACTCATTTGCTTTACAGGGGTGATGGTATGCATCATGTTTCCGATTACATCAAGGATAATCGAGAATGGAATTTGGAGCAATTGTATATGAATTTTTCAGCTGTTGATGTGGATCACATTCTTACCATTTCTCTATCTTATTTTGCAACTGATGATATGTGGATATGGCATTTCAATGAATCGGGTGAATATACAGTTAATTCAGGTTACCATCTTGCTTATACTTTGGATGAACAAAGTCATTCTTCAAGCTCTACCACTCAATTTTCGTGGTGGAAAAAGTTTTGGGGATTTAAACTGCCTTTAAAATAAAAATCTTTGGATGGAGGGTTATTCAATCATCTCTCTCAGTTGCAAAATCTCTTTTTCATCGTAAAGTCCTAAATTTTGTTATTTCCAGCTTATGTTCCAATGCTTGGGAGTCTATAGGACATGCCTTGTTTTCTTGTAAACATGCTAAGGCTATTTGGAAAGAAGCTGGGTTTTCGATTGACTATAACTTGGCAAATCAAATGCGAGAAGGGAATTATCTAATTCACCTTTCTATAATCTATTTGACTGCTAAAATGGAGAAGATATTATGTATTATGTGGCATATCTGGTCTGATAGAAATAACTTTGCGCATGGAAAAATGCTACAGTCTCCATTCCAAGTTTTTTCTAAAGCTCCAACATACATCACCAATTTTCAACAGTATAACACTGCTGCAATTCCTGCTGCAATGAGTAGCAATGCTCCTGCTGCACATCACCCTTGGTTCCCTCCTCCAGAGATTAAATTAAAATTAAATGTCGATGCCGATGTTGATTCTTTGAGGAATAAAATTAGATTGGGTGCTATTATAAAAGGATTCTCATGGACAGGTTCGGGCAGCCCTTGCAAAACCAATAATAGGCAATTTCAAACCACAAGAAATGGAAGTAAAAGCCATGTTTTATGGTCTTTATTGGGCTCAATATCTTGGCTACCAACTTGATTTTGTAGAAACAGATTCATTGATTCTCGATAACTCTCTGCATGGTTCTAGCATCTAACCATTCTTGTTTTCAAGACCTGGTAACAGATATTTCACATCAATTATCCTATCTCTCTTCAGTTTGTGTATCTCATGTTAGACGGGATGCTAACCAAGCAACTCATAGCTTGGCTAAACAGGCTTTAGTATTGAAAAATGATTATAATTGGTTGGAAGAAATCTCTTCTGCTATATTTTTGTTGTTGTAAATGCCTCTTTCGATTTATAATAACATATCTTCTTCTAAAAAAAAACTTTTTTTAATGGTATTTTATTTTTTATTAAATATATTTTTGTATTATTATTATATAATTTCATTTTGTAATATTTTCATTATTATGTCTTTCATAGTATATAATTAGTTTTATTTATATGTTTATCTTAATAATTATTTGTTTTAAGTTTAATTTTAATTATGAAATCAATTTTATTTTGTTATTTTGTAAAATAATATTTATTATTCCTTAATAGGTAATATAGTATTTTATTTCAACTTTGCTTTATTCATTCTATTTGCCATTTTTAAGTTTATATTTATTGTTATTTAATTTATATTTTCTAGTATTATTTATTACCTTATTTTACTCCTTTTTATGCTATTTTTATTTTATATTTTCTGCTATTATTTATTATCGAAATTTATTCATGATTACTTTTATTTTTTGGTTTTAATAATATTTGTATGTAGTGTGGTCATAGACTTAGTCTAGTAGTTCTGCACTTCTCCTCATAAAAGAGGAGGTTCTAACTTTAAATATACTCTCTCCCAATATATATTAAAAAAAAAATAGTATTTGTATGTAGTTGATGACTTTTATTTTTAGTCAAATTTATTTACTTAAAATAAATTATTTTTACAAGAAAACGTAATATTTTATTTCCCTTCTGAATTTACTTTTAACAGACTATAGACATGTTTTATTTTTCATATTGAGTTAAATCTTTTCACTTGTTATCAAGTTCGTGTTATAATAATTTTAAATTAAATATTATATGAAATCTATGATTTAATTTAAATTAATTTTTAAATTTTATAACATAATGCCTATTATAGATTATTTTTTTACCAAAATTAATTAATTTTTATGGCTAATGTGGCTTTTGGTTTTGTAAGACAACATGTCTAATATTGTAAGTGACTTGTTTTTTATCTTGTAAGGCCAATGCGACTAATTTTATTTTTTATGGCCAATGTGGCTAGTTTTCTTTGAGAAATTTGATTTAGTATGCTTAAATGTAAAACATGGTGTTTTAATATACCACCCAATTATTTTCCTCCCAAAAATACCCTTACATTTCAAAAAACTTATCTCTCTAACTCTCTCACTCTCCAACATTGAACCTCGATCTAGAACCCCTAGCGTCGAACACATAGAACCAGAACCCCGGTCGCAAGCCCTTGTCGTCGTCTTCTCTCACGACCTCTCTCATTTTTTGCATTTTTTTCTTCTTCTAATTTTGTAGTTACGATATTTTGTAATATTTAGCGATGTATTTGTAATGATAGACTAAATCTGAGGTTAGGGATGAAGTTCAGTGATGATTAGCGATATTTAGCGATGCTTTGCGTATTTAGCAATGTTTAGCGATGTATTTGTGATATGAGACTAAAAATTACACAACACATCGCTAAACATTGTTAATCATCATGAAAACTTGAGTGTGATTTCGTGACATTTAGTGATATTGTGAATTAGAAACATTTAGCGATATTTCGAGATATAATGACATTTAGCGATGTTTCGCGACATCATCAAAATCTAGAAAAAAAAAACACAAAAAATAAGTGAGTTAAGAACTCCAACGATGGGTAGGGATTTCAAGGGTTTCGAGGTGGTTGAACTCATGGATTTTGAGGCTTTGGAATGGAGACAATAAGACTTAGTTAGAGTGAGAGAGTTAGAGAAAGATGCTTTTTTGAAATGTAAGGGTAGTTTTGAGAGAAAGAAATATTTAAAGTATAAGTATCTTATTTTTAGTTGAGTGGTATATTAAAAGACCATACTTTACATTTAAGCATGCTAAACTATAATTTTCTTTTCTTTTATACGACCAATGTGGCTAGCTTTAGTTTTGTAAGGTCAGTATATCTAGTTTTAGTTTTGTAAGATTAGTATGGCTATGTTTAGTTTTGCATGACTAATATGGCTAGTTTTTTAGTTTTGTAAAGCTAATAAATGGCTAGTTTTGATTTTGTAAGGTTAGTTTAATCTAATAATAATAACACATCAGATGTATTGTACTCGATCACCTTCAACAATAGAGATGAGAATAGATAAGTTCGAGTCTTTACATGAGAGAATTCTATGTGACAATATTTATATAAAATTTCATATTTTATTAATTATTTGCTATATATTATATTTTTTTCTTTACTTTTTAGGTGTTCTATTGGTGGGTCGGAAGTCACAACTCTAAGTTTTGAGATTTTCTTTTCTGATATTAAAGTTCTATTATCTAGTTCTTTTGAGGTATCTCTGTATGCTCTTAAGATAGACAATGAACTTTTATAGATGGGAGAAAATTCTTTATTAGTTGCGTAACTTTATTACCTTTATTATTTAAACCTATATTGGTTTCTCTTACAAAAATAAATAAATAAATAAATTTTACTATTTCTAATTGTTTTTAAATCATGATTTGAATTTAAAGTTGATTAGTTTATTGATTTTATTTATTATTTGATTTACAAGATTAGGTATTATTATATTTGATATATTTTAATTAATTTTATTTTTTAATTAAAATATTATATGATAATTATCTTATATGCTGATTAATTATTAATAAAATTTAAAATTAGTCTATATATTTTATAAATATTCTAACCATAATTATTCAAGTTTAAAATTCATATTTTTAATTATTATTTTTATAGTTTAAATAATAAGTTAAGAAAAAAAGATAATCGAAATATTTTAGTTTAGATATTTTATCATTTTTGACTTATTAGACATTTTAAATTTTAAAAATATATCTAAAAATACCTAGATAGATTGTAGAAATTTAAAGAGGCTTAAAATTGAGAAATTTTAAGATTTTTAAATCCAAAATTTTGTGGTCCTACTAATAATATCATTTTTTTTAATTGTTTTAACTTTAAAAATGATAATATCTAACCATAAATATCCAGTTTTTAAATTTAGTTTATTTTATTATTTTAGTTTATTAAATTATAAGATTAGAAAGATAGTATTAGAAATATCTCATTTTTCAAAATTAAGATATTATAGCATTGATTACTACATGTACTTGGACCCTTGTACCTTATGAACCCCATATGCATCTTATTGGAAATAAGTGGGCACATATGGTTAAATTGAATGTAGATGACTCCCTTGACATATTCAAATCTCGTTTAATTGCTAAAAGATATTAGAAATAGGTTGATATTGACATTGAGGACACTTTCAATCCTGTTGTGAAACCAGTTACTATAAGATTGGTTCTCACCTTAGTTGTGTCATCAAATTGGAAAGTTAGGTAGCTAGATGTGTCTAATGCTTTTCTAAATGCACACTTGCAAGAAACAGTCTACATGACTCAGCCTTAAGGCTTTAAAGATTCCTTGAAACCTTCTCATGTTTGTCTCCTTCATAAGGCTCTTTATAGTCTTAAGCAAGCCCCTGGGGCATAGAATGACAAACTCTAATAAACCTTACTTGGCTTAATCCAAAATAGATATGTCTCTGTTTTTATATGGTATCTCTAGTATCCTTATTATTTTACTAGTTTATGTGGCTAATATATTAATTATATGTCCTAATTCTCAGCTTATTCAGAAGCCCTTCTCAAATCTCAATTCATCTTTTGCTTTAAAAGATTTAGGGAAAATTCATTACTTTTTTGGTGTTGAAATACACAAAAGTGCATAAGGGACATATCTTTCTCAAACCAAGTACATCACTCACTTGTTAGGTAAAGTGCATCTGGAAGGGGTCAAGAGTTGTGCTAGTCCTACTAGTAACGCTCATAAACTTTTTCTTACTAAAGGTACTCCATTTGCAGATCAAACTCTATATAGAGGCACACTTGGAGCTTTACAAGATTTGAATTTTACACGACCTGTTGTTGCTTACATCATTAATAAATTGTCTAAATTTATTCATGTCCCTACTAATGTACATTGGGAAGCTTGCAAGTGTTTGCTCAGATACTTAAAAGGTATTGTTTCAGAGGATCTTCTCATTAGACCCGCTCTTTGAATGTCCATTGAAGCCTACTTTGATGCTGACTGTCCAACGGTATGGATGGTAGACGTTCCACTTGAGGTTATGCTGTATTTTTAGATTCAAATGTCATTTCTTGATCTGCCAAGAAACAATATGTTGCTGCTCAATCTTCCACTGAGTTCGTGCTTTAGCTAATGCTGCAGCAGAAATCAAATGGTTACTCTCTCTGCTTGATGAACTTCAAGTCACTCTTGTTGATGTTCCCATCTTTTGGGTTGACAATCAGGGAGCTGCTACCTTAGTTGCCAATCCTGTATTTCATGCTCGATGTAAGCACATTGAGATTGATCAGTGTTTTGTCCGAGATCAGATCCTAAACAATGAAGTTTTAGTTCGTTATGTGCCTTCAGTCGACCAAATTGTTGATGTATTAACTAAAGCTTTTCCAAAAGACCGATTCCATTACTTGAAGACCAAACTCAAAGTGGTGTCTACCCCTTTTTGTTTGGGAGGGGGGGGGGTGATAACTAAGTTCTTAGTTAGTTAGGAACTGTTTGTCTTAGATTAATTTTCATTAGGATTCTCATGATTGTAACCAATTCTATTTAACAAAATTGTTCTCTCTCATGATTGGTTTAGGATTTAAAAACTATTTTATGTTTTTGAAAATTAAAATGGTGGGGGTCCACCTAAGAATTCTTGATTGGTTGAGTGTTTTCAAAAACAAAATTTGAATACTATTTTGAGTTTTAGGCTAAAAAATGAAAACACAATTTTTATATTTTTTGTGTTTTCAAATCATTGAATCCAAAAACTCTCCAATTATTCTCTTACTTTTTTATTTTGAGATTCCCAACCAATCACATATTCAATTTTTTAAAACTCAAAAATATTAAATCACACTACAACCAATCACATATTTAAAAACAAATTTTCACTTACAAAATTTAAATTTTTGTTTCCAAAACATATTTTTAAAAAACACAATATTTGAATCACAAACCAATCAAACCTGTTTTCTAAGCATAGTTATGAGGTTTTGTTTCTCTCTGTTTCTATCTTTGTGTTATCTTTCAAAAAACAACAAATGTCATAAAAATAGGCAAAATTAAATCTGTCATATATTTAAGTAAAAAACTTAAAAAAAAACCCATAAATTCTACTTGGGGATAATTATATAAAACATTATTTTTTTGTAAAAAATTTACGTTTTTATGTTTAAATTTTTTTTTTTATATTTTTACGGTGTTTTATAAAAATAACACAAAAATAACAAAAAAATTACATAGAAGTAACATAAAAATAACTTCAAAACAACAACAACAAAAAATAATAAAAAAATTAACAACAAGTAACATCAAAAAATTAACAACCGTATTTCTGTAATTTTTTTTGTTATTTTTATATATTTGTGAAATAATCATCGATCATCGTTAAATAATTACACTCTATACCCTTTTTATATTGTCCAATTTTATTTTTACCTTCTTTTTTAAAATCTATCATTTTTACCTCTTTTTTTAAACATTGTACCAATTTTGCCCCTATCACTTCAAGATACTCTCCATGTGATTCTCTTATGTAAGGGTATTTTGGGTACAATACATATAAAAAGAGGTATGTTTCAAATAAATATAAAATTAAAAGTAAATTTGATTAATTGATGAATAAAAGAGGCATTTTTCAACTTATCCCAAATTCTAGGGGTTCGTTGAAAAATGCCTCTTTTATTCATCAATTAATCAAATTTACCTCTAATTTTATATTTATTTGAAACATACCTCTTTTTATATGTATTGTACCCAAAATACCCTTACATAAGAGAATCACATGGAGAGTATCTTGAAGTGACAGGGGTAAAATTGGTACAATGTTTAAAAAAAGAGGTAAAAATGATAGATTTTAAAAAAGAAGGTAAAAATAAAAGAGGACAATATAAAAAGGGTATAAAGTGTAATTTCCTCCAAATTCTATCGGGTGCATTTTGAAGCCCAATGTTCACGCACCTAGGCCGGGCCCAGTTAAATAGTTGTGAACTGAAGATCACGGAACGGTCTGAGACAAAATGGAGGCGGACAGCGTGAGCACAACACCACAGAGCGTCTCAGTGATCACCACGTGTACCTTTTGCCATTTGTGGATCTCTTATTGGTTAGGAAGCATTAATAATTTCCACGTCAGCATCCCTGTCATTAACGTATATAAGAAAACTCAGTATTTTCTGGAGCATGTGCGACTGTGCGAGTTTCGGAGAAACTTTTTCATTTTCTGTTTGTTACGTTTTCCAGTCAACCAAACAGAAAAAATCTCGATACAGACTTCTGGAAAATGCGATCTTAAATTAAAATTACTGGTCAGTTTCGATCGTTCGATTCCATTCTTCTTTTAGCTTTTTTTATAGAATGAAGCATTGCCGAATCTAATTCCATGGTTATGTTATACAGTATTAAGCAAATGAAACTCGAGTTTTGAATTTGACAACGCTTTATATTCTAATTTTCCTCATTTGAACCTCAGATTTACTTTTTAATCACGGGTAAAAAAAGTATAATGTAAATTCATGTTTGTTGATGAAATAATTGGCTGAACTCTAATTAGTGTTCGTTTCTTGCTTTTGTGATGTACAGAGACGAAGATTGAAGTTTTCTTAGGGTTGCTAACGTAATTTAGGATGGCTTCGATATTGTTTAAGCTTGGATTATTCTTATGCGTCTTTTGCCTCGCTTTGTCTCCCTCACAATCCGCAGTTTTAAGCATAGATCTAGGTTCAGAATGGCTGAAAGTTGCGGTTGTGAATCTGAAACCTGGGCAGAGCCCAATTTCAATCGCAATCAATGAGATGTCGAAGCGGAAGTCTCCGGCCATTGTGGCATTCCAATCTGGGGATCGTCTTCTAGGTGAAGAAGCTGCAGGGCTAGTCGCCAGGTATCCTGATAAAGTCTTTTCCCAAATTAGGGACTTGATTGGGAAGCCTTTTAAACATACGAAGACTTCTATAGATTCATTATACTTACCATTTGATATTAAGGAAGACTCCAGGGGAACTGCGAGTTTCAAAATTGATGACAATGTGGGTAGTTTTTCTGCTGAGGAATTAGTGGCAATGGTTTTGAGTTATGCTGCTAATTTAGCAGAGTTTCATGCAAAAGTTCCTGTAAAGGATGCTGTAATTACAGTGCCACCATATTTTGGCCAGGCAGAACGAAAAGGGTTGGTTCAGGCAGCTCAGTTGGCTGGGATTAATGTTCTTTCATTGCTAAATGAGCATTCTGGTGCTGCTTTGCAGTATGGAATTGACAAAGATTTCTCAAACGAGTCTAGACATGTTATTTTCTATGATATGGGGTCAAGCAGTACTTATGCAGCCCTTGTGTATTTCTCAGCGTACAAGTCCAAGGAGTTTGGGAAAACTGTCTCGGTTAACCAGTTTCAGGTAGGGTTTCTACTTAATTTGACCTTTTGTAGGTATAATATTCTGCATATTGTTTAGCTGTTTTACTTGGTTTTTTTTACTTCTAGCACCTACTAAGCTCACAGCATCTGTGCAGGTCAAGGATGTCAGATGGAATCCAGAACTTGGTGGTCAAAATATGGAGTTAAGATTGGTCGAATACTTTGCAGATGAGTTCAATAAACAGGTTGGGAATGGAGTTGACGTGAGGAAGTTTCCCAAGGCAATGGCTAAACTGAAGAAGCAGGTCAAACGAACAAAGGAAATTCTAAGTGCTAACACGATGGCACCAATATCAGTAGAATCACTCTATGATGATCGAGACTTCAGGTTTGGAATTTGAAAACTGATAATATAATACTAAAAAGTTTCAAATCATTGTTACACGATTGTTTTCCAGTTAGCAGATAAGATCGGTTTGAATGTAGTAGTTTATTTATTAATTTTATCTCTTAATCATGTTACAATCCCTGGTAAGAATTCATCTAAATAACGTGTGTGAGAAATATTGTGTGAAAATCTCTATTACACAAGGGCTTTTAGATTAGAAGTTGAGGATTTTTTTGACTATTGCCATAGAGTATACATGCAACTTTCTTAGAGTATTATATATGTATCGTTTTTATTCTATCATTTATCATACTTAAGTCTTTATCTTACAAGTTGACACCATTTTATGTTGCTAAAGATACAAAGCTCACTTGAATGCTATTCAAATAGCTTAAAACAAGGCTCACCCTATTCTTTTATCAGGATTAGAGAATTTATTGGACCTTTTTTTTTCTCCATGAATAATGACAATGTACAACTTTGAACTGATTTACAAAGGTATTAAGTAAACAGCATGGTACTAAAATGAGTATATTCCATTTTATATTCTATGAACTTGTATTTGTAAGCAAATATTAATTGTTGGTAAAAAAAGTAAGCTGAATGCGATTTATATTTCTTTTAGGAGCACCATATCTCGTGAGAAGTTTGAAGAGCTCTGTCAGGATCTGTGGGAACAATCTCTTATCCCCGTGAAAGATGTTCTTAAGGATTCTGGTCTAACAATTGATGAGATATATGCAGTGGAGTTGATAGGAGGTGCTACAAGAGTACCGAAATTGCAGGTTGGTTTTCTTTATGTGCAAGAAAAACTCCTTGGTTTCAATTCTGTTTGCATAAAAGTATATTTCCATTCAATGATGTTATTTAGGTTTTCCTTTTTTTTTTGGTGTCATGTTACATGTTACTTCATACTGATTTTTGAAGTAGGTAGATGGCATCATTTGGTGAAAGAATGATATTGTGGCTTGCCTGATATACTTTCATGTGTTAGATATTAGAAGAATGACTGGGAAACATTTTGTTTTTTCCTTCATAACAGGCCAAGCTTCAGGAATTTCTTGGGAGGAAAGACTTGGATAGACATCTTGATGCTGATGAAGCTATAGTTCTGGGTGCAGCACTGCATGCTGCAAATTTAAGCGATGGTATTAAGTTGAATCGGAAGCTTGGGATGGTTGATGGTTCTCCCTACGAGTTTGTACTTGAGTTAGATGGCCCTGGGCTTTTGAAAGATGAAAGTACTAGACAATCACTTGTACAGAGAATGAAAAAAATACCCAGCAAGGTAATACATTGCAACTCATAGAAATTGTGAGATTAGAATTAGCGCATGTGTTAGATCACTGGTTTAATTATGTCATTCTTAACAATTTTACGAACTATATACTTGTTTATGGATACTGTAGATGTTTAGATCCATTGTTCATGACAAAGATTTTGAAGTTTCATTGGCTTATGGGAGCAAAATTATTCTACCACCTGGAGTGACCTCTCCTATAGTTGCTCAGTATGATCTGTCTGGTCTGACAGACGCTACTGAAAAGTAAGATTATTATACATCTTTTATTTCATTTGTGGATCATAATTTACATTGTTACTATAGCCCTCTGCTACCACATTATCATGTGAGGATTAGAAATATACTAATATGGTTATAATGTGTTTGTCTACTTATTTAACTCAGGTATGCATCTCGGAATTTGTCGTCCCCAATTAAAGCAAATCTGCATTTCTCTCTGAGTAGAAGTGGAATTTTGTCTTTGGATCGGGCAGATGCTGTTATTGAAATAACTGAATGGGTAGAAGTTCCTAAGAAGAATGTGACAGTTGAGAACTCAACTATTGCTTCTGCCAACATATCTCTTGAAGTTGGTGCTAACAACACTTCAGAAGAAAGCAGCGCTAATTTACATGTTGATGATGCTGACACTACTAATGTTTCATCAAAATCTGGTGAAGAGCAGAATGCTTCAGATCTTGTTACCGAAAAAAAGCTTAAAAAAAGAACTTTCAGGATTCCATTGAAGGTACAGATAAATTGATTTCCCTGTATTTCTTTTTTGCAGCCAATTAAAGCTTTTAGATTCCTCAAATTGGTATGTGATGTTTATTTTGTGCAGTCTTGTTCTCTCTTCTTTTTGATTTTTACTTTCATGACATATAGATTGTTGAGAAGACTATGGGGCCCGCAATGTCTCTGCCAAAAGCTTCCTTTGCTGAAGCTAAAAGTAAATTAGAAGCAATAGAGAAAAAGGATGCAGAGCGAAGAAAAACTGCAGAGCTGAAAAATAATTTAGAATCGTACATATACAATACAAAAGACAAGGTAGGAATTCTCCAGTTTCTTAACCTTTTTATGTTTTGAAATTGTGGCATATCCTCACATTTCCCCCAATGCTTTCCATTAGCATCCATCTTGAGACATATATTAGAGAGGTTGATCATTGTTGTTAATTCGATGTTATCATTTTTTTTGGTGAATGTCCTCCAATTACGATGGTTGTTTGCAGATTCCGGTTATTTATTTAGTCTTCTGTTATTTTAAGAATGAAGTAATTTAAAATAGACAGTTTGCTCATTTGTGCACTCTCTAATAGACTTTTTCTTGTATATTTTTCTGATACCAGCTTGAAACATCTGAGGAGGTTCAAAAGATTTCTACTGATGATGAACGGAAATCTTTCATTGAAAAGCTTGATGAGGTTAGCCTTCTTTTTTGGACAGCTAAGCCATATAACTTAGACAAGTATTCTTTTTATTTTAATTTTTACAAATAAAGCACAAAAAAATAACCAGGTTCAAGAGTGGCTATATATGGATGGTGAAAATGCTTCTGCCAAAGAGTTTCAGGAACACCTTGATATGTTAAAAGCTATTGGTGATCCAATGTTTTTCAGGTACATTCTATATTGATTTGCTGACTTGGCTAAAACTTTCTTTGGAGTGGAACTTTTATATGTGAATTTGATATCACTTGAGAGTTGAGACTGAGGGTGCATGTTACTGAAGGTTGATTGTTTTTTTTCCTTTCCCAAATGTAGATTGAAAGAGCTTACAGCCCGACCAGCAGCTGTTAAACAAGCAAGAAGTTACCTTGTCGAGCTGCAGCAGGTCATTCAAACACTTTTATGATGAAAGCTAATCTTTATTATGTTCAGATTGTGTATATATGTATGCATATTTCTTGTGGTGCAATTTGTGAATGTCTGGGAAGAAGCATTAATTGTTCAAATCATTAGTTTGTCCTTAGGAAGTAATTGGTTTTATTGGAAATCCAAATTTTCCATTGGTGTGTTGAGAGACCAGTTCAGTGTCTTCAAGTTCCTTTCTCTCTTCTTTCAGTAACCCCTTTTTTTATTATAGTATATACAATAAACAAGTCTGACAAGGCTTTTGGCTTTGGGGCCAATGCACACTGTCATCCTATCAAAAGACAAATGTTATTGCCTTTATGTTCGAACCATCTCAGAGTTCAACTTGTGCCATCTTTAGTTAGTATTCATATTAACTTATTGAGGGCCAGGTTCTGATTCAAAAATATATTGGTGTATTTGTTTCTTGGTTCAAGAGAATTTGGGTGCAATTCATTAAGATTATGGTGCATTTATATTACAAGCATGAAGAGTGCAAGTATATACATTTCACGTTGTTCTGTAAAGTTGGTGGAGCCTTCATTATTTCCATATGGGTTATACTGTTGATAGGCATCTTGTTTCACTTTAGATGTTTCACTCACTGTTTGCTGCATTTGCTACATTTAGTGTTTTATTATCACTCATTTATGGATTTCTACTGTTGCTAACTTGCTATTTGGTACTGATCGTCTCCATTCAACTCTGTTTATTCACAGATTGTGCGTAAGTGGGAGACTAACAAATCTTGGCTTCCTAAGGAGAAAATTGATGAGGTGATTAATTATACTCTTGCAGTCTGGGTGCTCATAATCTCTTGTTTTATTGAATGTTCAGAAGTTAGTTTTTTATATGACTTACATTGAGGGATTTTCAGGTGTTAAGTGATGCTGACAAGTTAAAGACTTGGTTGGATGAAAAGGAAGCTGAGCAAAAGAAGTATGTTATTTTATTCTGTTGTCTTTTTCAATCTGTTAAAATTATATTGTAATTTGTAGGTGAACAAATGCCACCCTTAACTGTGATTGTAATTCATTTACATAGTTCAGATCATGCAAAATTCATGAAATATTTAATGTGCTGTTATTTGCAACTGGATTTTGTTATATATTTATTTTATATAAATAAGATGGGTTGGGTTAGAATATCCTATTGTTGACTTACACTTTTTTTACTCTTACCTTCTGAAGGACTTCTGCATTTAGCACACCAGCATTCACGTCTGAAGATGTTTATTTGGAGTTGTTTAATCTGCAAGACAAGGTACTAGTACTACTGCAATTCTTTGGTTAATTAAGTGTGCAGCTTTACAATGTTCGTGCCATTGTTTTGTATAAGATATTCTCATTTATACATGCTTGGTCTTTTGTGCAGGTTCTCAGTGTTAGTAGGATTCCAAAGCCAAAGCCTAAGATCCAGAAACCTGCTAAGAACGAAACAGACAACAACGAGGAGGAAGCTAAGTCTTCAAACACAACATCTGAAGAGAAACCTGCCGGAAGTAACGAATCAGCATCAGCATCAGAATCAGAACCAGAACAAGAGGGATCTGAAAATGAAAATGTTGACACGGAGCCTAAGTCGCACGATGAGTTATGATCTGACTGAACTGACCTTTTTTACGTTTTGAGTTGAGCATCTGCCTTTCCAACCAGAAGAGGTGGATTGACAATATGGTAGAGATTGTGGAGGAGATGATCTCTCTGCATGGTAGGTGAGTAATAGAGAGTGGAGAATACCTTTGTTTCAAAGGGTGTTTCTTATCAATGGTTTTCCGGGAAGTAAGTAAAAAAGAATAGTTGCTATAAGGACTTTTTATCCGTGTTAGTTATAATTCTATATATACATAGTTAAGCTTAAGAGGCAACATGCAGCTATTTGCCATTTTGTCTCTCCCTGGAAATTTTGGTTGTTATTTATTCAGAATACATCGATCATAGGGATTTTTGCATTTTGTATTAATCATTTTTTTTTGGATATTTTATTATAAAGTACACTTAAAGGAGTTCCTATTGAGGTTCTTTCTATTTTCGAGATTTACCACTTTTACCTATCATGTGACGTGAGAATAGATTTAAGCTCTTTTAAACCTGGAAATGAAACGTAGACATACGCTTGACAATTGGCATGTAACAGCATATAGTAGATTTCCAGCTAGCTGGCAACAGAAGGATTTACACCATGTTTTAATTTCATATTATAGATTCAGATAACATTTTCTTCTGATTTTATAGAACTTTTTGAATGAAATGAGAATAGTCTTTAATAATAATAAGAAGGGATATTTGTGTTGGAGATTCAAAGCTCAATCTCACACACTATGGGAGTTCATCGCACACTCAAGAAGACTTCTCTAAAGCATTTAACCGACAACAAACAACAAAGTCAATGAACCACACTTCAGGAACTTAGATAGAAATGAATAATACTTTCTTTATTACTAAGAATCTGAATTTTACAAGTGAAAGAAGTTAACTACTCATTACAAGTGTATAGGTATTTATAGGGACTAATATCCGAGTATAGCTATTAACTAAACCTATATGTATAACAGTTTTAACTAACATGAAAAGTTAGTTAAAACCGGTAACTTATGTGGCATATTATAAAGTCACTTGAATTCTAACAAATTTCCACCTTGACAAGTAATATACACACACATACAAAGCAACACTAAGACATATTGTACACTGCCTACATTTCCATTACATTAACTTTAGACAGTGGTAAAACTTGGATGTAGGTAGGGGCTTTAGTAAGGATGTCTGCTGCATTGTTCTCAGTGGCCACCTTCTCCAGTTTCACTTTTCCCCCAATTAAAACATCTCTGATAAATTGCAGCCTTACATTTATATGTTTTGTTCTCTTATGGAAAACCTGGTTCTTGCTCAAGTGCAAAGCACTTTGACTGTCACATTGTATAGTTATGCATCTCTGGTCTAAGCCAAGTTCCATGGAAATGCCCTTAGGCCACAATGCTTCTTTCACTGCTTCATTACATGCAATGTACTTTGCTTTTGTTGTAGACAAGGCAACAATGGATTGTAGGTTTAATTTCCAGCAAATTAAGCATCCACTTGACTGAAAAACATACCCTGATTGAGATCTTCTAGTGTCAAGGTCTCCTGCATAGTCAGAATCCACAAACCCTGCTATGTTGACTGTCGCTGAACTTAATCCATAAACCAGTCCAAGTTGTTTTGTGCCTTGTAGATACCTCATGATCCACTTACTACATTCCAATGTTCCTTGCCAGGTTGTCCCATAAACCTGCTCACCATGCTTACAACATAACTGATATCAGTCCTGGTGCAGATCATGAGATACATGAAACTCCCCACCACAATAGAGTAAGGCATCCTATCCATGTAATTTGCTTCTTCATCATCTGTAGGGGCCTATGATTTAGACAATTTGAAAAGTGGTGTGTAGGGAGCTTTGACAGGTTTAGCTTGGTTGAAACCAAACCTGTAAGGATTTTAGATATGTAACCACCTTGAGACAGTTTGAGAATTCTCTTGGATATGTCTCTAATGATGTCAATACCTAGAATCCTTTTTGCTGAACCAAGATCTTTCATTTTGAATTCCTTGTTTAGCATAGCTTTGATTTTGTTTATCTCTTGAATATCGTTGCATGCAATAAGCATGTCATCAACATACAATAAGAGATAAACAGTAGCTTTGTTGTTTTTGACATAAACACAGCTGTCATAAGAGCTCCTTTTGAAACCATTTCTGAGTACAAACTCATCAAACATTTTGTACCATTGCCTTGGTAATTGTTTCAATCTGTACACAATTCTTTTTAGATGGCATACATGATCTTCCTTCCCTTTGACTTCATACCCCTTAGGTTACTTCATTAGAATATTTTCTTCCAAATCTCCATGTAAAAAAGCTATTTTGACATTTAGTTATTCCAATTCTTGGTCATTGATTGCTACAATGCTCAACATTAGTCTTATTGATATGTGTTTCACCACTAGAGAAAAGATCTCATTGTAATCCACCCCTTCTCTTTGTGAGAAACCCTAAGCAACTAGTCTTGCCTTGAACCTAGCGTTTTCAACTCCGGGAATTCCATCCTTGTGTCTGTACACCCACTTGCAGCCTATAACTCTTTGACCTTTAAGCCTTCTAACTAGATACCAAGTCTTGTTTTTGGTTAATGAAGTCATATCATCATCCATAGCATTGTCCCACTCAAGTTTATCATCAGATTGCATTGCTTCCTCATAGGTTGCTAGTTCTTCATTTCCCATTGCATTAATACTTAGAGCATAGTTGATGACATCTGCAAAACCAATCTATATGGTGGTCTTGTTGCTCTTCTTTTTTTTTCTCTAGTTAATTGATAATCTTGAGTGTCATCTTCTACATCTGGTTCTTCCTCAGATTCAACTCTTCCTTCCATTTCTTCTTCTTCTTTTGGTTCAATTGTTCTGTCCACAACATGTTCCCTTCCATTGGACTCCACCTCAAACTGTATTGTGCCATTTGAGTCTTTGTCTGGTATGTCATTCTTCTGTACATTTGCAAGGTCCTTGTACATGGTCTTCTCATCAAAAACCACATCTCTACTTACAAAATTCTTTTAGTGATTGCCATCTTAAATGCTCTAAACTTTGTAGCCCTTTACTCCTTCTGGATATCCCAGAAAGATGCATTTTCTTGCTCTGGGATCTAGCTTCCCTTCTTTGACATGAGCATACACAAGGCAACCAAATATTCTGAGATGATCGTACATTGTTGGCTTGCCTTTCCACACCTCAACAGGTGTCTTGAATTCAATTGCAGATGAGGGACATCTGTTGATCAAATAGCAGGCTGTGATAGCTGCTTCTGCCCAAAAAGATTTTGGCAAACCAGCATGGATCAACATGCATCTAACTCTTTCAAGGATTATTCTGTTGATTCTCTCAGCAAGTCCATTTTTGTAAGGGTTTTTGGGCACTGTTAGATGCTTGTCAATCCCAACTTGTTTGCAGTATTCCTTGAACTCATTTGCACAAAGCTCAAGCCCATTATCTGTCCTCAATTTCTTCACCTTCTTACCAGTTTGAGTTTCCAACATAGTTCTCAATTCTTTAAACTTGCTCAATGACTCATTTTTATTTTTTAGAATGAAAATCCAAACATATCTTGAAAAATCATCAATGAAAATCAAAAAATACCTGACCCATCCTCTTGATTTTTTCGTAGATGGCCCCCACAAATCTGAGTGTAAATAGTCTACAATTCCCTTGGTAGTATACTTCCGAGTTCCAAACTTGACTTTGGTAGCTTTCCCAAGTATGCATTGTTCACACAGCTCCATTGGTTGTATCTGATCCTTGCCAAATACTCAAAGTTTGCTCAGAATCTTCAAACCACCATAGCTGATGTGGCCCATTCTTTTATGCCAGATTAGAGTTGGTTCCTCACCCTTTGGAGCCACTGTATTCACTTGATTTCTGAATGTATTACCCTACAATACATAGATGCCATTCATCATAGTAGCCCTCATGACCACCATTGATCCTTTTGTCACCTTAATGAGCCATTTTCAACCTTTAATGAGTATCCATTTTGATCCAACATAGTCATTAAGATCAGGTTTCTCTTTATTTCTGGGACATGTCTCACATGTTCTAACATTTGAAGCTTGAAAGATCTAATTCCAACAATTGGACATGAATGATTGTCACCCAATTTGACAGTGCCACTGTTGACAGTTCTGTAGTTGATGAATTGCTTCTTGTCAGGGCAGATATGGAAGGAACACCTTGAATCGATGATCCAACCAGTATCTAATTTGGCTTTGGAGATTACCAACACACTAGCACTGTCATATCCATCACTATCTTCTCCATCAGATACAACATCTACATTTACATTCTTCTTGGAGATATAGTCTTTCAAGATTACACAGTCCTTTTTCAAATGGCTTGTCTTATTACAAAGAAAACATCTTCTCTTGAACTTGGCATTAGTCTTGCCTTTGTTTCCACTGCTTTGATCCCTATTCTCCTTCTTTGAACCTTTTCCTCTGATAAAGAGCCCTTCACCAGCATTGTCATTTTATTTATTTGCCGTTCTCTTCATCTCCTTTGACATTAGAGCACTCTGCACCTCCTCTAATGTCAAAGATTCTCTACCATACATCATGGTGTTAATAAAGAAAATGCTAAGAAATGCTAAATACCATAAATAGTGACATACTGTTATTGGTGTATTTTAATATCGGGTTTCACAAATTTTGATTTAGTGAATAATATGGAGAATCGCTAACCAATTATCAAGTGTTATATCTATATAGTGTTGATTGAACATCTTAAAGTGCCAAATAATAATGTTCTATTAATAATAAAAAAAATTCACCATAAAAATATTGTACAAAAACTTACACATAAAAAATCATTCATAAGAAAAAGAAAACAAAAAAATTAAGATCATTAAAACCCATAAAAATTGTTGGAAAAAATAAAAAATTATCATTCATATGAAAAAAAATAATAAGATCATTAAAAAAAATACCCACAAAAGTTATTGTTATCCATGTTTCCGAATGAAAGACACATGTCATAAGAAGGAAAGTATGACTATTAAGCAGTCCCTAAGTAAGTCTCCTCAATAAGGCTAGGTCACGAAGAAACTTCGCAAATCCAGAAATAAATCAAGACCAAAAGATATACGGAAATCTATACTGCCTTATTTCAGCTTTCGAGACACGGAAGACTTATAACCACTCTGGGATCTAGAGATACCCAGGTTCGAAGCTTTCCTGAGCGATACCTGGAAGGTTACTCGAAGTGCGTACCACGGATGTTGACCTCCCAAAAGAGATGAAAACATCTACCTTGAAGATGAACTCGGATCGCCTAACTACAGTTATGCTTTTTCTAACACAGGATCAGATTTTGTCCCCTTTGCTAGACCATGGTAGTGCGCACGCCCCATACACCTTTTTGCCAGACAATTATTCTAGGTATTTACTTTTCAAGGTTAAACCTTTTGGTGACACGAGTCATGTACGAATAGTGGTCCCCTATTGTCCAGCTGCTTCAACACACGAGCACAATGTCAGCTCTTTGCATGTATTTTACCCCATTAGTGTGAATTTTGTAGAAACCCTAAGTGGGTCATAGGCATGCCCAGACCCGCCCTTTAGCCTATAAATACCCTTCTATTTCCATACGAGGGGGATCAAAAACCAGATAGCCAAACACAGTCTATCATGAGAGATCCAAACACATTGATGTGAGGTTGTTTTGGATCAGAGACAAGGTAGAAGAAGGATAAGTTGAGTTAGAAAAGATCCCAAGTAAAGAAAAACCTTGCTGATGTAGGTACAAACGTGCTATCAGTTAGCAAATTCCAATACTGTTTGGATTTGCTAAATGTAACTTCTACCTAAGATAGCTGAATTACCCCCTTATGGTTTTGAACCTTGTTTACTCTTTTTGATTAAGGTGGAATTTGTAGTTTTTTGATAATCTAAATAGAGAAACATGTTAATTTAACAAACTCTGTCATTGGTTAGAACTGGTTCCAACTGTCTTGGACAGTTAGTTTTTTCAGTTATGTTTTCACTCCTGAGCTTGGTTACTTAGGCTGATATTGTTTCTGTTTTCTTTCCATGTAGCTTGTTTATATAAAGGCATTAAGGTTCTCATTTTGCAAATGATATAAATTATGAGATTAGATTGAGTGAGGTGAGAAGAAACAGAGTGAGAGAGAGCTTGAGAGAACTGTTCAAGTTGTGTTCTTGGAGTACTCAAGTTGAGAGTGTTGGGATTCTCTTTGTAATGCTCTAGAGTTGTGTTCATAGCGGAGATTGTAACCATGATCATGAACTAAAATAATAAGAATATCACTTAAGAATATCACTTAAGGGGGTAGTAAGAAGTAGACATTTGTTTTTGGGCCAAACTTAGATAAAAATCCTGTCTTTGTTTTAAACTTTTAGTTTTGATTTTTGTTGATTATACTTTGATGTTTGTTGAATTTTGTCAAAATACAACAGAATTAAATAAATTAAGTTTTAAGATAATTATGAAGCTAATAAATAAAATTGATAAATTAAATTAGGGTGATTCTACAATACACCCCCTCAAAAAGGATGTTCTGATGCACCCTTGACTTGTTTCGGCATCTACAAAAATTTTTTAGTCTATTTTTTTTTCATATTCATGTACGTTATAGCTATTTAAGATAACCTACAAAATTTTGACAAATTCAGAATAATTTTCAATATAGAAAACAATGTTCAAACTGTCTATTTTACACGCGTATAAAATAAAATAGTCACGAGTGCAACACACTGTTTGAATGTATTTTTTGGCATGTTAAACTTTTCCAAATTTCTTAAAATTTTGCAGGATGTCTTAAATAACTATAACATACATGATCATGAAAAAAAAAATTGACTAAAAAATTATTTCGGGTGCTAAAACAGATAAGGGTGTATCAATATTTCCATTTTAAGGGGTGCATTGTAGAATTTCCAATTAAATTAAATACATAAATATGAAGTAATTATTCTAATAAACTTAAAAATATTTAACTCACGCATATGCCATGATGAAACCGAGTCACTGACGCTCATACATGGCTAATCCAAAAAGGGAAATTTGAATTTCTATGCTTACATTAGGGAATAATTTTTTCCCTAAACTTAAAATAGGGAATATTGGTAAAATGGGATAACATTTTCTTAATTCCCACAATACCCCCCCCCCAATTTCAAACCTGATTCACTCTCTCTCTTTCGCCTCTCTTTCTCTCTTTCTCTCTTTCTCTCTCGCTCGGTGCCGCACCTCAGACCACTCACCCACGGCAGACCGGACTACGCACGACCACCGTCCGAACCACGCACGACCCAGCCCCTTCTCTCGGACCCAGCCCCTCTCTCTCTTCCTCTCTCTCAAACTGAAAAAAAAATAAAAAAAAATACCAGAGGTCCGATGGTCGGACCACATGGTCCGATGGGGTCTGACCAATCGGACCCATCAGACCATGTGGTCCGACCATCGGACCAATGTGTCTCTTTGTTTTCCTCAAACTGAAAAAAAAATAGCAGAGGTCCGATGGTCGGACCACATGGTTTGATGGGTCCGATTGGTCGGACCCCATCGGACCATGTGGTCCGACCATCGGACCTTTTTTTTTTTCAGTTTGAGAGAGAGGAAGAGAGAGAGGGGCTGGGTCCGAGAGAAGGGGCTGGGTCGTGCGTGGTTCGGACGGTGGTCGTGCGTATTCCGGTCGGCCGTGGGTGGTCTGCCGTGGGTGGGTGGTCTGGGGTGCGGCACCGAGCGAGAGAGAAAGATAGGCGAAAGAGAGAGAGGACATCAGGTTTGAAATGAGTATTGTGGGAATTAAGAAAAGGGAAATTTGCGGCAAAAGTCCCCAAAAAGTTCACGTTGATGCTGATTAGTCCCCAAGGTCCAAAAATAGCGGCAATAGTCCTCAAGGTCACACTTTTTATTTGTCCGTTGGTCTCCAAGTTAACAGATCTGTTAAACCCAATTTAAATGCCACGTGTCGAAATATTATTGGTGGGTATTATTATTTTAATTTTAAAAAATAAAAATAAAAATAAATAATTTAAAAAAAAAAATTCCTTTTTTTCTTTTTTTTCTTTTTTTTTCTTTTTCTTTCTTTTCTTCTTCATCTTCTTCGTATTCTTCTTCTTCTTCTTCTCTTCTCACTGCCAGCACCACCAACCACCAACCCCCAACTCTCAACCCCAAACCACCACCACCACCACCACCACTCTTTAGAATCTTCCCAGAAGGACATATATTCTCAGTTGGAAGAACATTCAAAGACAGAGGAGGAGAGTTCACCGACGACCCACCACCATAACTACTACCTGAGTAAATCAACGGAGGTGTACTACTTCCCGAATCAGGTCTCGTCGTCTTGAAATTCTTTCCAGATCGAAGACTTTCAACAGCAGTTGGACTACTCTCGCTCGATCCAGAAAGCTCACCGGAATCGGATCTTCTCCCACCAACTTGATTATTATTATTATGATTATTCTGACTACCATTTCTTCCAGAAACCGATCCAGATGAACTCGAAATATTGTAAGCATCCACTTTAACTACAATATTAAGGATCCAATATTATTATTATTATGATTATTCTGTGAAATATGCTGATTCTTTGTGTGAATTTGGTGTTACAGATTTAACAATTTATGGGTTTTAATTTGGGGGTTTTGATTGAGGGTTTGTTGATGGAAAATAGAATGGAACCTTAGATGTTACTGAAGGGGGTGGCTGGGAATGGGTGTTGGTCAGTTGAACGGGGGTGAGGGTGTGGTCGGAGATGAAGAAGACGAAGATGGTCAGAGAAGATTGGAGATGAGATTTTTTAGTTTTGTTTTTTTAATTTAAATTATTTTTTGGGGTTTTGGGATTTTTTAATAATGCATTGGAAATTTATTAATGCATAGGAAATTATTTGGGAGTGGTGGTGGTGGTGGCAGTGGTGGTTTGGGGTTGAGAGTTGGGGGTTGGTGGTTGGTGGTGCTGGCAGTGAGAAGAGAAGAAGAAGAAGAATACGAAGAAGATGAAGAAGAAAAGAAAGAAAAAAAAAAGGATTTTTTTTTTTAAAATTATTTATTTTTATTTTTATTTTTTTAAATTAAAATAATAATACCCACCAATAATATTTCGACACGTGGTATTTGAATTGGGTTTAACAGATCTGTTAACTTGGAGACCAACGGACAAATAAAAAGTGTGACCTTGAGGACTATTGCCGCTATTTTTGGACATTGGGAACTAATCAGCATCAACGTGAACTTTTTGGGGACTTTTGCAGCAAATTTCCCTTAAGAAAATGTTATCCCATTTTACCAATATTCCCTATTTTAAGTTTAGGGAAAAAATTATTCCCTAAGGTAAGCATAGAAATTCAAATTTCCCTCCAAAAATGACTCAAACATTTATGATGCGATTAATGGCCATCCCGCAAAAACCTTCGGCATCAGAGTGACAAACTAGCGATTTGCGCCATCACTTACAGACCTCCGACTGAAGTCGCTACCACGGGATCCGATATGGCCGTCCTTTGTACAATCAACCATATACTTTGATAATATCGGACACAGTGGGGGAATGCATTTGCAACAAAACATTAAATTATCTGTATGTGGCGAATGTGCTAGAAAAGAAAAAAACTGTGGTACAGTTATTAAAACATTACAAAACAGCAAAAACAATAAAAATAATGAAATCAAGAAAACTTAATAAATCATTACAGAGATTCTTATGGTGACCAACTTCATAATAAATCATTGCCACTGAATCGCCCATGGTTGCCGGCGACGATGATTACCTAAAATGGGAATGAAATTTAATTAATTTACTTACAGAAAATCTCTCAAGAACACGTTTAGGCATGGCAGTTTAGGACTCGGTTAAGGCCTGTAGAGCAGCCATGGCCGAGTCATCCTTGAAGGTCTGTGAAATCAACATCCACGTGGCTACTCAGGAAAGAGAATTTGACAAATAGCGATACGACAGCCATCAATAGACCCAGAATGATCCTACGGCCCAGATTCTTCTCAGATTTAAGCGACTGAATAATCTCAGGCACACAGCAGAACATGCGCCTGTCTGTGACTGTGAGTGAAGCGCAGGTGGTAATGAAGTCGATTTGGACAACTGAACGGACGTAGACGATGTCGTTTTGGTGCTTGATAGCTTAAGTTAACCTGTGGTGTTTAATGGTGGTAACTTTAGCCTGTGAACTTTTTTGGATTGATTGATATTTTATCTTATTCTTTAGTTGGAGGAAATTGGAAAATCAGGCTACCTTGCAATGGGCACCCTTGTTTTTAATCATAATCTTAAGATTACCCAGTTGGGAAAATCTGGTCGGATTGAAGAAGCCATTAAACTTTTCTCACAGATGACCCAAAAGAATACTGTAACCTACAATTCTATGATCTCTGCCTATGCCAAGAATGGTAGAATTAGGGATGCACGCCACCTGTTTGATAAAATGCCTCGTAGAAATTTAGTTTCTTGGAATGCCATGATTGCTGGCTACCTTCATAATGATAAGGCAGAGGAAGCCTACGACATGTTTGTTAAAATGCCTAAAAGGGATCTTTTCTCTTGGACTTTAATGATCACTTGCTATACACGTAACGGCGAGCTTCAAAAGGCTAAACAACTGTTTAGTTTACTTCCTGATAAGCGAGATACAGTTTGTTGGAATGCCATGATAGCAGGTTATTCTAAGAAAAGGTTGTATGATGAGGCTAAAAGATTGTTTGACGAAATGCCAGTAAAGGATTTAGTTTCTTGGAACTCTATGTTGGCAGGGTATACCAAGAATGGAGATATGCATCTTGGGGTGCAGTTTTTTGAGGAAATGGGTGAGAGGGATGTGGTTTCGTGGAATTTGATAGTGGATGGGTTTGTTGAGGTTGGCGATCTGGATTCTGCTTGGAACTTCTTTAAGAAGATGCCAGAACCGAACGTTGTTACATGTGTTACAATGCTTTATGGGTTCGCCCGTAATGGCAGGATTGCAGAAGCACAGAATCTCTTTGAACAGATGCCAAGTAGAAATGTAGTTTCTTGGAATGCAATGCTTGCAGCGTATGTTCAAGACCACCAAATTGATAAGGCCGTTAAACTGTTCTCAGAGATGCCAGAGAGGGATTCTATATCATGGACCACAATGATAAATGGGTATGTTCGTGTTGGAAAGCTTGATGAAGCAAGACAACTACTTCACCAGATTCCTTACAAGAATATTGCAGCTCAAACTGCAATGATTTCTGGATATGTACAAAGTAAAAGAATGGATGAAGCAAGTGAAATCTTCAATCATATTGGCATGCGAGATGTTGTTTGTTGGAACACCATGATTGCTGGGTATGCTCAATGTGGTAGAATGACAGAAGCTCAATATTTGTTTAATCAAATGAGAAATAAGGATTTAGTCTCTTGGAATACCATGATCACTGGTTATGCTCAAGCAGGTATGATGGATAAAGCATTTGAGATCTTTAATGTAATGGGAAAAAAGAACATTATATCTTGGAATTCTCTGATCTCTGGGTTATTGCAAAATGGGTTATACGTCGATGCTTTAAAGTGTTTTTTGATGATGAGAAAGGAAGGAAGAAGACCCGATCAGTCAACTCTGTCATGCGGACTAAGTGCATGTGCCAATCTTGCCGCTTTGCAAATTGGGGAGCAACTTCACCATTTGATCGTGAAAAGTGGTTATGGAACTGATTTGTTTGTCTGCAATGCACTCATCACCATGTACGCGAAATGTGGAAAGGTTTTCAATGCTGAACTGATGTTTAAAGAAACGGGAAACATTGACATTGTTTCTTGGAATTCTTTGATTGCCGGTTATGCTTTAAATGGATATGGTAAAGAGGCAGTTGGGATTTTCGAAAAACTGCTGATAGAAGGGATGGCTCCGGATCAGGTCACCTTCATTGGTGTGTTGTCAGCATGCAGTCATGCTGGGCTTATTACTCAAGGTCTGGAATTGTTTAGGAGTATGACTGAAATATACAAGATAGAACCGTTGCCTGAACACTATGCTTGCATGGTTGACTTGCTTGGCCGAGCTGGTAGGTTAGAAGAAGCTTTCAAAATGGTGTTGGAGATGAAAGTCAAGACAACTCCTGGTATATGGGGGGCATTGCTTGGAGCTGCAAGAATACATCGGAATCTAGAAATTGGTAAGTATGCTGCTGAGAAGCTTTTAGAACAAGAGCCTCATAGAGCTTCAAATTATGTGCTCTTGTCAAACATTCATGCTGAGGCCGGCAGATGGAAAGAAGTTCAAAGAATAAGAATGTTGATGGAAGAGAGAAGAACGGAGAAGCAACCAGGATACAGCTGGATTGAAGTCGGAAACCAGGTACATTCTTTTCTTTCTGATGATGCTGCTCAACCTAGAACAGCCATTGTACGCAACATATTAAAAAGTTTGACTGCTGAAATGAGAAGTAGAAATCGTGTGTCTGATATGAAATATTTTCTACTTGATGTCTTATAGTTTGACAATGTTTTTCAAATTACTAAATTATGTTTTACAGCTTTTCTACTTCATACTTGAGGAATGTATATTGTCTTTGTTGCAAATGTACGAGGAGAGTTGTTGAGGCCGCTTTATGCATTCTTTGATGTTGGTAGATTAGGCTGTTTCCAAAGCTAAGCTTTTTTTTGTTATCAACCTGGAACTATATGCCTTAAGACAAATTTCCTTCTAGAAACTTCTCCAAAACAGCCAGAATAAGAAAATATAAAGGGCAACGCATCCTAATCCTGCTGTCAAGTTTGTTCAAAATATTGTAATAATTAAACAATATAAGTAAATGACTATATAAACTTGACAAATTGCTCATTTTCGTAAGCATTTTTGTAAGTTCAAGAATGGCTTATGCTCTTTTAAAATACTGTATTGGTTTGATGCTTCTCTATTCTTATTTCTACCAGTTTTTTTTCGAAAAAAAAAAGAAAATAAAAAACACTTACGCTATATCCTGGGAGATTGATAAGGAATCATGAATATGACACTGATTTTGAGAACTTTTCAGAAATAGTAACATAAATCTTAATTTAGGAAACAGGAATTTGTATACACGTGTAGTCTAAGTATCAAATGTTTCTATAAATATAATCTAGGGTCAAGGATTTGTGTTTTCTTCTGTTTTTCTCTTTATTTTTTGGAGTGGGAGCTGCAGCATAGTATCATGACCTACTTTTCTAAGCTCCTTATCAACAAAAAGGGGAAGGACTCCCACCAATGAATATTCATAATCCTCTCCAATGGCATATTGGGGATTCTACTCCAGCCTGACTTGCTATCATGAGTGAGAAACATATCAAACTTCAAAGGGTTTGAGGGCCATAACCATTTAGGTGTGAGCTTTGCCATTTCCAGGCAATCCCTAAGCTCTCTTGAAGGTTTGTATACTTGGCAGTCCAATTCAACTCTTGTGCTATCTTGGAAGGATCGCTGTAAACTTCAGCATAGTCCCCTGGCCTTCGGTCAAGGTACTCGACCTTTATGTCCACCCCTGTTGCCTTCTTACATGCCTCCACAAACTCCCTTACTGATCTACCTGTAATTCAAAGAATATTAACAATGAAGGAGAAACAAGCAGGACATGCATTGTTCAAACTAAAGAGAGAATCAGAATGCCAACCTTTTCCAGTTCCAACATTATAGATGCCAACTTTCCCAGGTTTTGCATTGGTAAGAGCTTTCACATGAGCATCAACCAGATCGGTGACGTCTATGTAGTCCCTTACGCAGGTACCATCAGTGGTTTTATAGTCTGTTCCTTTCACCTGAAATCAACAAAATTTACTAGAGTGATTGGATGATAAAACCTGATCTAAAAGTGGATAAGAGAGCATGAAAAGCTGGGTAAAGTACCTTCAGTCCTGGAATAATTCCTCTAGCTGCATCAAAGCATGCACCAGATATTCGACCTTGTTCACGTAGTTCAGGCCTAGGAGCTTCTCCAAGTCTTCCCTCTGGGTCTGACCCAATCACATTGAAATACCTGTTGATGTAGCAAATCATTTGTTAGTGTCCATTCTATCTAAGCAAAAGAAAAGTTATCTAGAATACTATGTTTGCTGTACAGAGTGTGCTGAAGAGAATCAGCTTCAAATTTTAGCAAACTAAATAATTTTAGAAAAAGAATAAATCTTAGCATCATCACCAACCTTAAGATCATGATAGCCATATCTGAGTTTTTGGAGAAGTCCAATATGATATCTTCAGCCATTTTCTTGGCTTTTCCATATGGATTAATTGGCACCTGCAAAAGGCATACGAGACGATGTAAAGGATATGATTTCTGGACTTCTACCGAAAACCAGGTCATAAATATAAATATGATTTCTGGTGCATGAGATTCTCTGTTTTTACTTTCTTGTCTTTCTAGGAAACCAAACATAATTCAGTAGTAGTGTAGAGGGTTGACATTAGTATGTTGTTTTGGTGAGCATAACTCTTACTGCAATAAAACTCAAGAGACAAAACAAAAAAGCCAAGTGTTTTCTTTTATAGCAAATCCAAAGTTATGTCCTATTGACATTTATAAGGTTAAGTATGAAGTGCAGTTTCAAGATAGGGAACCATATTCAATAAGAGAAACCAAGATATTGAATCTCTCACTTGTTCGGTTTCTTCTGTAATCGGCATCTTTTCAGGTTCTCCATATGTTGCACATGTACTAGAGTAGATCAAAGTCTTGACCTTGTGAGCTGCCATGGCCTCCAAAACCAGAAGGGTGTTTGATGTGATATTGTGATAATATCTGAAATGTATAGAAAAATGCATATAAGATTTAAGTTGAATTTGCAGTCCTATACATAATAACCAAACCACAATTTAGAAGTTGAAATAAAATAAAATTACCTAAGAGGCTGAAGTGTACTTTCTCCAACATATGCAACAGCTGCAAAGTGCATCACTGCATCAAATGCATTTTCACTGAAAATTTTATTAACCTAACAAAACCAGTGAAGGAAGAACATGATTTTGAATTTGTATATAACTGAATATATATTTATATGACTTCATTTAGAGCATGATTTAGTTAGGATACAGCTTGTTTGTCCCCCAAGTCAGCATAAATAAACTGAAGCCTTCCTGGCTCTGGAAATAACTCTTTAAGAACCTTAACAGCACCCAAGTTTCCTCTAGATAAATTATCCTGCAAAATGTGATGAGCAAAGTTAAAACACAATAAGATTGAACAAAGTTTAAAACATTTGTGATGAGTTTATGGGATGGCATACCACTATGGTAACACGGTATGAGTCCTTTAAGAGCCTAAGTGAAGCATGAGAACCTATATAGCCAGCTCCACCAGTTACCAGAACATGTGTTACTCCACCTTCTGGGCGAGAGAACTAGAAATATAACAAAACCTTTTACTTATGCAAATTATGTGACAGAAATAGAGATAAATTCATTTAAAATGGAATTTCTTAGAATTCACATATTAATTATATGATGACAAGTCTTAGATTTGCATATAAAATGAGAAACATACCAAGTTGGGAGAGCTATAAGTTGGTGACTTGAACCAGAAAATTGAAAGACTAACTAGGAAAGCAGCCAAAAAGATCCTCACAGAAAAATTGTTCTTCCTCTTTGAATCTACAAAATCCATGCCTGTAAATACCAAAGATTATTCTTGAAATTAAAATCTTAAGATTATTGGGTTGGTTTAATTAATATGAAGCTTTTGTTTAATTATAAAGAAAAACTCCGGGAAAATTAGAATGAATAGCCGGTCATTAAAATATCTGTAGCAAACATGTTAAAAAGATAAATTATTCCAATAGATATAATAATAAACTAAGGCAGAACAGATCACCACAAAAAGACTTTATATATCCCATCATGATTGGATATTCATTATTGTTCGAAAAGTCAATATTAGCAGAGGAAAATTATATACAAAATAGAGATCAATTTTGAACAGAGGAAACGTTCATATAAATATTAGCAGACAGAATTTAAATTGTGAAGGATTAAAAACAACAACCCAGAAAAAGATTATTAATGTATTAATGAGAAAATATCTAATATAGGATTGAAACACTACCTTAAAAATCTTATGAATTGAGAAGAAAAAAAAATGAAGGAGAAGTGCTTGGTTGAAGAGAAAAACCTGTGTGCAAAGCTTGGCGAAAGAAAAGATGATAGAACCTTAAAAGTAGGAAATTGAGAGAAAATAACTAAATGCAATACTTGGACAAAGTCTCTGCCTTATAGTAACCCTTTGATTAAGGGCCAAAAGATGATCAATAAACGCTATAGTTCGTAGAATCCACGTTCATGCATGCTCAAAAAGGTTCAGTTGACTTGTTCCTATCATTAGAAAAAACTAATTAAACAAATAAAATTATAGTTTCCTTACAATAACAAAATCAATAAAACAAATATTTGACGTACCCCCCCCCCCCCCAAAAAAAAAAATGGTTTACATTAGTCTTGTTTCTTCAGTGAAAAGAATTCAAAATTCACCACTTGTATAGCTTGTGTTTTTTTGTTTTATCTTTTTTTTTTTTTATTTTAAATTTAATATTGTAGTATACCATACATGATACAAGAGCCGCCTATGTACAAAGTTTGTGTTTGTTATGAAGCCCTTGGTTTTTTGTGCCAGTCAGAACTGACAGTGATGTTTTGTTTTTATTATTTAGTTCTCTATTAAATCAGCGGAATTGTTGAGGTAAAACATTATTATATGAGAATTTATAAATACCATATGATGTAATAAGTAATTATATAAGATATATATATATATATATATATATGGTGATTAGTAATGAAAGCGAATATCCTCTACAGCTTCGTCTATAATGGATATATATATTTATATTTGTGGATCTGTCATTAGTTAGGAAAGTTGGTAAATCAAAACATTCAATATTTCAATTGAGACAGCATAACCTATTTATTGATTAATCTTCTCATACTTTTCTTCTCCAATCATAATATTCATTATTCTACTTTTTCTTTCCCTACAACTTTGGAATAATTGTCATCAATTTCATATAATATTTAATACAGAGAGCATTCAGTTAAAATCCTTTTAGTGATGATGCAGTTTTAGACTATATATCCTTATGTCCATATTCCATGATCTTGTGTAGGATTTTTTTCCCACTCATTTACATCATTATTTAATATTATATTACAGGCCTAATATAGATATATATATATTTATATATATAGACATAGATTTATATATAACAAAAAGTGAATGTGGTTTTAGTTTTACATTACATAAGTGGCTTACAACATATGCAAAGGGAAGGAGGAAGAGCCAGGTGGGTGCTTGTTGTTCACTCTTATTATTTTAGTTCATTGCATATACTCTCTTCCTGTCTCCTCTTTCGCACTCTTACCTTTCCTTCTGACCAATTCACTTATTGCTATAATTATTATTTATACTTTCTAAATTTAAAATATAATAAAAAATATCCACAGAAAGATATGACAGGTGGATGAGATGAAAGAGATCAAATAATGGGAATTGCCTTGTTTAAAAATGTTCATAGAGGATAGTTACCTTATACATGTATTTTTTTTTTTAAAAAAAAAAAACGAAGTTAATTATTATAAATTTAGCATAGGGTTATTAGTTCGCACAAAGTCAAAATATGGACGAAATACTGTAGAATTGTGGTTGAAAATACAAATAATCGAATTCTGATCTCTAAATTTGACATTTGTCGAGATTATTTTACAAAAAGATTAATGCATAAAAAACCACGTTTTAGAAAGTATATTATCGCAAAGAAAGCTTATTTCTGACCAAAAAGAAAAAGAAAAAAAAAAGATGAATAGCTTATTGCATTGTTTGTGTCTAAATCTAGTTTGCCACTCAACTTAACTTTCGGCACTATGCAATGCAAGCATTAGTAATAACACAAATTTAACTTCACAATATAAATATGATAATATTCAACCTAAAATATGATAATTTGGTCGGTACTCAGTAGAAGAAACCTTTTTTTGGCTGGAAAATACACCAGTAGAAGAAACTTGAGTTATTTTAATTCTACATCAAGACTATATTAATATTTTATGCTATTATAAATCACGATGATGAGAGGGAGGAAGAGCTACTACTTTAAGATGATATAAGAGGATATTTAGAGGCAATTTGATTAATTTGACTACAGGACATATATATATGTTAACACAAATCTAAATACAACAAACTAATCTCAACGCCAAAGCAGTACAACAGCTTATTAGATTAAAAGATTAGGCATTTGCAAGATGAATGATAAATAAGATACCTAATACCTTACCTTGATTGTAATGTTGTATGGTGAATCTGTGGAAGCATTATTGTTCACCGTACAAGGAAACTAGTTATAAGAGAGAGAGAGTGAGAGAGACATGATTGTAACATCTTCCCAGACAAATAATAAACGTCTTCGAAAATGAGCAGGAACAAAGGAGTTTTGAAGGTTCTATTAAAAAAAACTACCCTGTACATGTACTATCCCCTATGCTTCCAGTTTTGGCTGGAGTTCAACACAGAGCACCAAAATAAAGCTCCCCAGAAGAACCCATCTTCCAGTCTCAAACTCCCATCACTTGTTTCCATCATAATACACATTTATGCATATCACTATAAAATTCATTAAAAAGACAGTTACAGTTTTTTTTTTTTTTTTTTGCTCTTACGCAAATAAAATATCTAAAGGTAAAAGGTCGAAGTGTTAAAATGACTCCGACATAGGAGCATACCCGTTGCACTCCAATGCTGCTTCATTCCACTCTTAGCAGATTGACATTGTGAAAGCAATTGGAAGAGTCGGTGTTGATGGCCCTCCATGCTTGTATTGAGACCTGTCACATTTCCGTAGTTTTCTGATAAAATTAACCCCTAACTGATTCAGAGTTTAGCTGACCACCACTACTCCCATGGGTGCTAAATCCAGAAATGGGCATCGATCGCTGTGCAAAATCTGACAGAAGTTTTCGCTGATGCTCATCTGTGTGAGGAAGACTGGCCCGCAGAAGCTCCACAGGCATTTCACGGTGTATTGCTTTTGATGCCTCTGCACTAATAACCTCTGTACTTGGCTGAGTCTGTGAATATATTGATTGTACAATAGTTTCGTATTTGCTCAAGCAATACTTAGTAAGAAGGCCAAAGAACTCATCAAAGGAAGCCTGCCAGAGAGCACGATTGGGCATACTACAACCTCCAACAGCATGTGGATCAGTCAGAAGTTCAGTTGCCCTTTCCAGGACAGACTTCAAAATGACTGCAGCTCCATCCCCAGCAGGGCTTCCGAGGGGGCGGAGTGGTGGCTGCTCTGTGGAACAAACAACTGCAACAAGACAAGCACTTAGTGCACGTAGGTCCATGCCATTCACACATGTGGACACTGTCTTTGCAAGATTAGTTGTAGTGTCTGCTGCTCCTTGATCAGAAGGAAGGCCGCCAAACAAAAACCTCAAATGACGGAATATAGCCATACATACAATACGGGCAAGCTCACTACCAGGGAAAAGTAGTTGAAGAAACCTGGAAAGGAGCTTTCTGCCCTTTGGAAGAGAGACTAACCGCAGGAACACAAGATCATCCTTTGGAGCTAACCCCACTGCATGGCTGTTTTTGCCGAGTGGATCAACAAGCTGAATTGATGCTGCCATCCCTTCTAGCAGGATCTGCCGCCTTCGCCTAAGTTGTACACCTCCATCTTGTGACTGGCCAGACTGCAGGAGACGATCAATATCATCAATATCAAGAAGAAGACAGAGGCCATCTTCAATGGTTATTCTAGCAGCAAGCATTGGTTCCTGTTCCAAAGGCCTCTCAGAAACTTGCTCGGAACTGCCATCACCAGAACCAGTCAATGGAGGATCAACTTCAAGAAGGGGACGAGGCCTGCGTATAGAAGAGAGAGGAAGTCTTCCAAGAGCATCAGCAGAAAGATGAGAATGTTGATCTGAACTACCACGAGCTCGAGAAGGGAGTTCCCTTAGGTGAGATGGGCAGAAAGGTTGTTTCGACCTTGAACCAGAGGCCTTTTTTGCAAGACTAGCCTGGTGATAGTAATCATCTATATATGGATCATTGCTATGTGTGGCAGCATGTTGCATCTTAAGAATGCTCTCTATTTCCTCAGACGTCATGTGCTTCGATCTGAATTGCAGCCTTCCACTGTCACTTTTCTGGCTACTAGTATCAGAAGCCTGTTGAGAGAAACGCAAGTTTTTGTTGCTTCTGTGTTTGGGCCTTTGCTCTCTTATGTCAGGTAATCCAAGCATAGCTCTGTGCGAGGGAGATGGATGAGTACTGTAAATTTGGGATTGCAGTGCTGCAAAATGGGCCAATGATGGTTGAACTGAATGATGCAGTCTCTGCTGTTGCAGTTGCTGTGGGGACAGCAGTTGTGGGGGCAAGAGTCCATTTTGATGAGACAGCTGTTGTTGCAATATATTGTTTAAAAGACTGGAGTCATCCCCGTGCAATATTCCAGCATGGCTGACCCAATGATTTTGAGGCCTACTATTGAAAGAAAGGCCAGGACTGGTAAATTGAGACATGTTCCCTCCATAATGTAGCCCATGAGGCAAACCAGCCAAATGCAGATTAGGATTAGACATGTGAGACAGGTTTGGTGTAGAGAAGGGCATTTGGGATGCACCAGGAAGTGATGAATGATTTGGTTGGTGTGGTGAAGCCTGCTGAGACTTGCTACCGGGTGGAGGGAAAGAGGTATACACTGATTTAGGTACTATAATTGGTTCGTTGGAGAATTGATGCTGCAAGGGTTGCTGGGGGTATGAAGATGTTCTGTACAAAGGTTTTGATTCTCCGAAACGAAGAGAAGATTGGGGCTGTGACGACCATCTCTTCTCTTCTTCCACACTTTCTGTATCAAACATCTGCTGATCGAGCCAGTTACTGAAATCTCCATCTTGCATCCAATCAGTAGCAGATGAACCTGAAGTAAATCACAAATACATGAGACTTGATGGACCAAAATTACAATACAGACAGTACGGTAAGCAATTATATCTGGCTTTCTGCTATCCTACAGAATCCAACCCAATACAACTTATATAAGTGCCTTAGTAATAATTTAGCTACTTTTAATTTTTGGAATCCTCAAGGAGTAACCAGAAGAGGAGCACCATATGCAGTCAATTACGCTGCACACATTCATATGTAAAAAGACAAAAATAATGTCATGTTGTAGGACCAGTCAAAGTAATCACTTCTCTTCAATGATGAATGCCAACATAAGAGCCGCAAAGGAAGGGAGATAGGTGGTATCTTGTGTAATTGGTCACCAACATCAAACATTCATTAAAAAAGCCAAGAAGGATATCAACACATGCAAGCACCACCAAGTAAAGAAAATACTTGTAGACAATACATTTGAAGAGTAAGGGAAAACAGAGAGTCAGTGTTAAGTAGCTGTAACCAAATAACATTGAGAAATCATATGCCTAAAAGATAGGTATGAACTAGTTTTACAAATCATACTTACTCTTTTTACTATATAAATGTCTCCTAAAACTAGGGGTGTCATAATTCAAGGGTATATATAAGAAGAAAATTTAGAACGTTGTTGTTCTTACTGTTCAATGAAAGCTTTGGTTGGAAAGAAATAGTAGAATATTCAATTCAATGATATAGAAGAGGATGTGAGAATAAGATGAGACATTGTGAGACTGTTTGGATCTTCAAGGAAAAGGAATTTGAAGAATTATCTTTTTCTATGTACTATGTGATTGGCAGCAGTGGCTGTAATAGGCCTTGGTTATGTATGTTAATCTAGTATCATATGTCGAGCATGCAGTATTTCATACAGGCATTATAGGATGTAATACATATTATTCCATATCATCTTTTATAAATACATCCTGGAATTTATAAAATTTGAAATAAGTTCAAAGCTGAGCAAAGATAACATGAAATCCCAATAATAGCATGGTTCTTTTTTTTTCTTTCCGTCTGAACAATGAACATTTCCAATAATGATATGGTTAATTACGTACTTTTTGGCACAAAAATACACAACAGAGGGCATACATACTTCCATCCCCAAAACACTCTGCCCCAACACACAACTTAAAAGAAAACCTGAGCTTGCTGAATTTATTTTAAATAGGGAAATTGGCAGCGTAAATACTCAATGTTTGCAATTTGTTGTAGTAACTTATTATTTATTTGTTATTGTTTTCGGCATTACTCAAAGGTTTTGTAAAACAGCGAATTTGTTACTGTTGTTCAGTTAAATGCACTCATCTGACACCTGCCAACTCCTTATTGGTCCAGTTATTGGCCTAGATTGATTGGCTGAACCATTAAAGAGTCAACAAGTGCTCCACTGGGTCAACATTTAAGAGAGCTAATGGAGCAACAACAACGAAATCATTGTTTTACTAACATTAGGTATTCAAGTGACCAAAAAAAAGTATAGAGCTACAGAAAAATGCAAACATTGGGTATCTATGCCACCAATTACCCTTTTAAATAATACACCAAAACTATAACCAATTAACCACACATCATTAATCATTACCGTGCAGAAAACCAATTAACCACACAACATTAATCATTACCATGCTAACAAATAATGTTTGCCCCAGTTATAAGGTAAGGTATAACATAATCCATGTAATGTATATACTCTTCATTCACTCAAACTTCATCTAGTCAAAATGGACTTAAAATAGTGTCAAAACAATTTTCATTCGCCCACCCAAAGAGATACTCAATCATGTGAATGTTCTCCAAGAAAAAAGTTCCACATTGACAATACTGAAAAAGTTTTCTCATAACAAATACAAATTCAATTGCAAACTTCAAAAATTCAATGGCATCTAGTATTGCTATGCAAACATTACTTGATAGAAATGACAGAATGAATGAAACAGTTTGGTTTAAATAATCATTATAGGGGGTAGCAAATTATAAAGGCAATCATAGGTATACATACACTGGGACAAACCAGATAAAAAAACAAAGAAAATCTTTAATAAGTTTGCAGAGAAGAAAATACATGGGAAAAACAAGGATGAACAAAAGGATCAAATAAACTACTTACTTTCGCGTGAAAAAGATCCAGAGCCTCTGTCACCAATAACTCCTGGGTGTCTTGGTCCCGTTACATTTTTGTTCAACTGTGTTACAGTGGGAAAAATAACAATTTAAAAGCTTAAAAAACTACATTAACTGGTATTTGTCCACTTAAGGTTAGGACAATTAAATTTAAGAAACATAAGAGAAGACCATGCAATATCATTTAACTCTCAGAAGTCATTAGTAATACTGTTGAAACGTAAATCAACAGTGACCTAATTAATCTTAAGTCAAGGAAGCTGACCTTTGCAAAAGTACTTGTGAGATCATCCATATCAGATAATGATCCCAAACCTGGACTCTAAGCACAGTAAAACAGTAACACGAGTTAATATAAAGGAACAACAAAATGTACAAAGAAAAACTAATCATATACAGAGCAACACCATAGTTCTCAAATCATATTTAGTTATGAACATTGTTTTGTTTGGATTTATAAATACTAGTTGATCTCTCTCAAGACTTTCTGTCATAAAAATGAGATGCTAGACCTTGTCAATGCTCTACTAAAGGTAAAAATAGCATTAGCAAATTTAGTACCACTACAACAAACGAATAGGCATTTGATTGATGCAATATAAAACCCGAAAGTTGATATACAAATTAGAAATCAACTTATGTAAGTGGCATGTCACTGTTTAAGAACAACTTAGCGTGAGAATCACCGAACTAGAGATCTTTTCTTCTTGCAAAGTAAAGACATTTGCACAAATATAATGAAAAGTTGTAAGCAATGAAATCAAACCTAAAAATTACTAAAAGACCTTTTGAATCCCTGCTGTGTAATGTCCAATAACTTAATATTCTTATTATGCTTTAGAATTCACCATTTTTTTTAAAAAAAAAAAAAAAACCATAGGGTGGGGTAGTTGAACCATAAACCTCAATATTGATGGTGTAGTTTATTGCAAATCAGGATAAATCTGCAACTACAACGTACACCATTTTTCCTTAGTTAACTTGAGAGAAATTTTGTCAGGCCAAATAAATCCGCAGAGTGGTAATTAACTAATTTCACCTTCAAGTTTCGTAAAGAACAACTCAATAAATCAGATCATATAATGCACATAACAGCAACACAATGAATTTTAAAATAGCTGCAAGACTGACTTGATGGAAATTTATATACCTCTTCTCTCTCGAACAAATGGTACTCATTGTTAGCAGATTTGAAAAATGTGCTGTCATCCTTTTCTACCTCCAAACCACCCAGCTCAACTTCGTTAACAACATTATGACCAAAAAATTCATATTGTGATGCATCAAAGAGTGCGTTATCTGTACGACAATAAGAAAAAGTTTCAGCTGCAATAAACATGAACAAATTTTCTATACATTTTAACCATAGCAGTTGATGACACACTAGCTCGGCTACAAATATATTACAAAAATTGCAAGTAGACAATGAACACAATAAAAAATGTACTTTACGCAATTGCACACCCCCAACGACGGGCAGGGATATTATGAATCAAACGCATTTCAATTTCAAATTCTAGATTCCTAAATTACTTCCGTAACTTCCTAGTACAAATTCAGAAAACAAAAATTGCTATTTTATAAAAGGTTTTGTCGACGGAAATCCAGAACTTAGCAAAATCTAAAACTACAAACGAAAGCAGGCACCAAGTAAAACTAAAGAATATTCGAATGAAAAAAGTGAAGGACGGTAAGGAAAATCCTAATAAAATAAACAGCAAGGATATACAATTGAAAGAATTGGCCAGAAATCATAACCCATAAAAGAAAATCCCCACATCGTTTGTTCACTGAAAAATTATGTGTATAAAAACCCAAATCTCATGCTGCGTAATGCTTCAAATTCCACAAAAATACTTAAAAAAAAGAATTTTTAGCTCTCTACCTCAAAATCCCAAAAAAAAAAAAAACTCTTTCAGCTAATTAAATAATAATAACAACAAATCTGAAACAAAGAGAGCGAGAGGGAGAGAGAAACCAGAGATCTCGAAGGTGAGAGAGAGAGCTTACTCGACGAATTATCAACGAAGTGACCGAGATCTTTGCTATTAGATCTCTCCATATTTACAGACCAAACCTCCAAAACCCTAAAATTCTCAGCTCAGATAAACGGAACAAAACAACAACAACAACAACAACAACAGCAACAAAACCCTCAAATACTAACACGCCTCCACCACTGAAGCACAAAGAAAAGAAAAGAAAAGAAAATCCTCAATCCAAATCCTCAACAACTCTCACTTATTTCCCACCGCTTTGTTAAAAGAAAAAAAAAAAGTGAGAGAGACAGAGAGAGAAGCTATATGGAGAAAATGGCAAAAAGGGTAAATTCAAAGGGTGAGTTGGGTGGAAAAGAAGAAGAAGAAGAAGGTGAGTAATGTTACACACACCTCTCTCTCCGGTAAGAGAGAGGGCTATGAAGCCTGTATTTGGGTTAGGTCATTTACAATTGAACGAAGAAGAAGACTTTTTAGTTTTTTGCATTATGTCACGTGCTTTCTCTCTCTCTCAGCACAAATACCCTCTCAACCTTTTTTATTTTATTTTTTTATTTGTAGCTTGTAATTTTGTGTATGAAGAAACCGGGACGTGGCGGAATTCTATACGTTAGTTCCAACTGGACTTGGATATTCCCAGGCGTAACATGGATCTGATTCTTCTCTCTCACCAATCACATTAAGCCACGAGTTAAGTATGAGAAATTGATAATCAATGCTCTTTCTCTTTCTCTATCCCAATCCCAATCCCAAATCCCCCTCCTCTTAGTTTGGATGAAATTTTAAAACTAAAATCTGGTTTTATTGTTTACTAAATTTGATCATTTATATACAAATTTTAGGAAAACTGCCCAAATAAATAAATAATAATGAATACATATTTTTTTTATTTACATAAAATTACATTTTTCTTTTATCTCTCATTTTGTTTTGTTACTTGGGTAAGTTGTTCCTTCCCATGATTATAGTTTTGACCATTTATAAAATTTTATTAATTAATAATTAATATAGTAGACACACTATTAATTTTAATAATAATTTAAAAGTCTTGGAGTTCAAACCTTTAATTTCTCACATTTTTTATTGTATCACTCACTACTTAGCTAGCTTCGTACTTTTATTTTATTTTTCTCTCAACTCTCAAGTACTGCTACCACATTTTATACATAAATATGATAACTAGTAAACAAATAAATATTTTACTATTTGGTTCACAATCACAATCAAACAGAGGCAGCCAAAGTCTTCTTAATAATAATAAACTAATTTGTTAAAATAAAAATGAAATAATTTAAGCTGTTGGTCATTGAGTGAAAATTAAGTAATCTGTGTGGATTAATTCCGTAACCGAGGTTGAACTCCAGCTAGATACAGCTAAAACTAGTTTAATAAAGCTCCATTCAAGATACTTAAATCAATAATATAGTGATTTTTTTTTCCTTTTCCAAATGGAAAACTTGTGCAAAAATAGCTATTTACGTCCATTCCGGACCTGGGTTTTCTTCTTAGGACCAACCAATAACGTCACTCTTACATTTCAGACAAGGAAAAATCTCATTACAAGAAAATAATATTGGCATATAAATGGGTTTGAAAGCTCCGTAGAATAACTTTTTGGGAGTATTTGAAAAGATATGTTTATATCTAATTTTTTATGGAAATGTTTAAATCTTTAAAATATAGATTCACAAAGAAAAACAAGCAAATGACATGACGAGTGAACAAAGGCTTACGATTTGGAAAAAGTAGTAAGAATCCTTATTTTCTTTTTTCTTTTTTTTTTTTCAAAAGTAAGAATTATTCGATCAAGTTTCATTCGCCCTACATCTCATTTATGGTAAAAAATTTAGTGGCATCCCACTTGTAATGGTGTAATCATCAATGGTCCCGTTCCGAAGCCCTAAATAAAAAAATGATTTGGCTAAATTCAAGAAAGGTTTTAATTCAATGAAATGCCAAAACCTGTCAAAAATATCTTTATGTATCTCTGCAAATGTATTTGATGGAAACAACAAAAATAATAAATGCTTTCATAGTATCCACATATAAATAAATAAATAAATAAACTTGGCATGTCACTTTCTTTTCCGTCGTTTAAAAACCCATACTACAAATGAATAACCTTTTTTAGTATCACAATATGTGGATCATACACTATATTTATGTAAGATCCTGAGAATAATATGGAATAAAGCCATGTGAGGATTGACAATAACTTATTCAGGCGCATGTTCTTCTGCCATTGCAGATTTCTTTCTCGCTGTCCAAAATGCTGCAAAGTACCGATTCTGCAAAGAAAATAACAGCCATTAAATAGCCTGGAGTAACGAAGAATCATATACTTCCATGAGGACCAATGACTTCGTTTATCAAATACCTAGTACCACATGCTCATTGCCAATATAATTAAACCTAAAACTTTCATTTACATACAGTATCCAGGGAGTGTTCACTAATCTCTGTAATGAATATAAGAGGAATAACGTTGGTAGAGGAATGAAAAGAAAAAAATGTAAACTATCTTTTCGTAAGTCATCTCATCATGTTTAGGATTCACTAAAGTTTGTTTCATACATGTGTAAGTAAATACATGAATGAATGGATGAAAAAGAGAAGCACTTCACACACTATAACCTATGTTTTGAAAATATTGAACTGAAATTGACTGCTGCATCCTCAATTCAAAGATTTGTTGCATCCCGGATGCCATCGACTAGATAAGATTGCAATCCTAAGTTACAAATCTAGAACCTGTTCTGGTGTGTGAGGTAATATATTATAAACATTCTTATAAATTTTTCTGTGGTTAGTAGATAAGAAAAAGTAAAGCTTACTTGCATCATTGACCTGGAATTTGTTGTGTAGGTTGTCTCTATCGTTTTTTCCTTCTGTAGAAGAAAAGAATGCCAGATTCAGACTAGTGGAAAATTACTCAGGCAGACAATCTATACGACAATTTTTACCTCAAAATTGAATCCATAATGCAAAGCAACCTTCTTCACATCTTCCAAACTCAGTTCAATGGACATTTCCTAACAATAATGAAAATTTAGACAGCATTCTACTTTAGTGAAGTGTGGAACCTGATCTACTTAGCAAAAGGAATACATACATCTTCTTGACCATACATATCTGCGAAGTGATACAGTAGGGGGCCTAAATTTATCCAAATCTGCCATCCAATCAAGATTAAATAAAAGGCAGTGAGATATTTGGAAAAAGAAAAGAAAATATCATCAGAACAATTATGATCAGGTACTTACTCCGCCGTCTTTCAGGATTTTAGAGATGATTTCAATGTATTCAACAATGTTGTGCGCGGTATCGATAAAAAAACAAGTCACAACCACATCCCAGATACCTGCAAGGCCCATAGATTACTCTCCGTGATCAAAGGGGACATGGTCGAAATCGAATCGCCATGCAAACATGATCTTATTATAATAAACATTCATCCCACAAATACTATAGAACTCGTGTCCAGAGAGCCCGCCCGTTTTATTTTACTGTATTGATTTCCACAAAACCAATGAGAGGTTATGTGAAAGAATGATTGGAAGACCAAATTGTTTTAATCATCCAGTACATTTTGTTTGGTGTAAGTTCTACTGTTATAGTTATTTGCTAAATGAAGATCTCAACAATTCAGCCGTGCTTTAGAATTTGTCATATGATGCACTTTTAGCATGATGGTACATTCAAATTCATTATCCCATTTTGACAAACAAATGGCTTAGCACTTCTTAAATAAAACAAAACAAGCCAAAAAAATATATCATTAGCTGGTGTGAAGTACTTCCTCTTATAAAAATCTGATTACAAAATAAAGACTGACAAACATGTATACTTGACAAACATGTACAGATCAGACAAACGTACCAACTTGACTTGGATCATTGTATACTTCAACAAAGTCACCACCACACATGGAAAAGCCTTCAGTAAGCCCAGCACTACTTCAATTACGAGAACATGGATTATTATTTAGAAAAAACAAAATGATAAAACAACATACGCCAAAAATATGAGAAAGTTGTTTCACAAAGAAACTAGCTGTAAATTGAAACAACACACTCCAAACATATGAGAAAGTTGACCTTGACTCAGCAGTAAATTTGAAACTTATTTTTTATGGTTCAAACTTTGGTAAGTTGTTGGAAAGCTGTAATAACTTTCTGGAATAACATTCTTTAGTCAGTTTAACAATTGTTTACGGAAATAAATCAACACTATTAGGTTATTGTTCACAAAACACTCATCGTAGCTACAGTCTTTATTGAAGAGGGAACAAACAGATTTTGAATATACATAAATATAAATATTTCTATAATTATATATTCAATCATCCAAAGATGTAATAAGCTGGTTTAATTATTTTATCTTTAGATGGAACATTTTCCTTCTCTCCTGCTTAGGATAGATAGTGAGAAGATGTATCCATAATCAGAAACTTCATTGTAATAAATCACAGATGTTGTCAAAGCAAAAATTAATAGAAACAAGGCCACAGAAGGCAGACATCAAATATTAAACATCAAGGAGAAACTTCAGAAGATTAAGAATACCTAGCTGGGTGGATATCTGGTATTGACACAGGACGAAGTTGATCGCTGTCTGAGAGTGAATTACAATTGCTGTGAATCCAAGGGTAAATTTTCCACTCTCCTGCATCTTCAGTACTACATACACCAAGCAAAACATTTTCATCAATGAAATGCAGAAAGATACACCAGAGCTTGAAAATCATGTAGATTTGAGTATAATCAGATTCATACTTATTAAGAATAAAACTCGAGCATATCATCATGTAGTACGAAAATTCATTTCCCTGGCTTATGAAACCTGTTTAATTATAGAGACAGTAGGCACTGAGTAAGATCACAATTTATGGTAGAACTTGTGACAAGCTAATGGTGTATGCATACCTAGGCGAGAGATCTCTAAAGCTAGTCGTCCAAGTCCAGCACCAGGAACTAAACAGGCAGGAGGGCTGTCAAAACATATTAAATATTTTAGAGTAAGTGGATAAAACACAACTCCACTGGTAGAATTGTCAACATAACCGGAAGAAATAACATAGGAGAACGGAAACAGCATCAGAAACAAACATACCTTTCCTTAGAACGGTTAGGGAATAGGATATCAAGCTCTTCAAGGACAGGCTTGTAGCACTGATCTCGTTCTTTCTGTCCCTGTATTAGATATTATATAAGGAACAAGCCTTGGATGTGTATAAATATCAGAATCTAAAAAACATGAGAACAGATACAGAACCTCTTCCGCCCAATCTCTAACAATATTCCTTATAATACAGCGAACCTAGAAGACAAAAGAATAAGAAACAAAATTAACACGGCAAAGGTAAATAAATAAACAATGAAAAAAGCAAAAGTTAGCAGACAAAGCAGTATAATTTCTCAATGTGTGTCATACAGCCTATTTTAGAGAGAGAGAGAGAGAGAGAGAGAGAGAGAGAGAGAGAGAGAGAGAGAGAGAGAGAGAGAGGCCACTTGTCTTAGACTTACCTTCTCTCAAATTTATTAGGAAGCCTTAATTATGGCGGAGGAAAACCATGGGAACAAAAGATAATTCACAAAACGAAAACATTTAACAACTGACCCTAACGCAATTCAAAGCCGAACAATTTTCAGTAATGAGCCCTGAACAGGAATAGGAAGCAGATAATGTGTCCTAACTAGATTCTTGATGCAAAATGCATCCCCACTTCCTGTTGAGATCTTGGAAAGACAGGCACACAAATTCCTTAGTCTTATAAACCCAAGTTGCTAGTCTACACTAGTTGGTCACTTGCTCCCACTAATTGACTTTTTGTGTTTCTCCATTAATTAAAATGGTCTGTGTTGGACGGGTCCTTTGTTTGGGTTAGGCCAACACGTAAGTTATGTTCTGTAGGAAGAAGGAACTTGGGAAGAAAAGAGAAGTATTTTACCCCTAGAGGGAGGATACTACACTCTTTTGTGTTGGTTACCCCAAATCCATCCAACAAGCCCCTACTCTTTTCACTTGTCTCTCCTAAGAGTTCATAATCCTAGAGAGTGTAATAATATAATAATATAACAACTTCCAACATAGAACCTATTGTTCATTTGCATGTTCCCTTACCCAAATCCATCCAGTAAGCCCCTACTACTCTTATTGAATCCTCTCACTTAACAGTTCATTCTCCTAAAGAGTGTCAGAATAAACTACTTCCAATATGGAGCATATTGTTCATTACTTCATTTGCATATTTCCATTGTTTGAATCAGTACATCCATCCAATAATTCCTATTACTCTAGTTTCACTTTTCTCCCCTAAATGTTCACTCTAAAGAGAGTATCAGAACAAAATAATGAAACAAATTCCAATATAGAGACTATTGCTTCTTTACATCTTTCCTTTGTTTAAATCGGTTCAAACACAACCACTTTATCACACTATCATTTGCCAACTATTTCTCTTTCAACCAATGTATAAGCATCATGTGATTCTGTACTAACACAATCTGTTGATTATTTTTGAACAACATATATAAAGTAACAAAGTTTCTTAACTAAAACCAAAAGTAACCAATATGATGCTTTTTCATTTTGTTCTGAACAAAAAATCAATACCAGCCAAATAATCTTCTATTTCCACAACTTGGCCTCAATACTATGAGATAAAAATTTCTACAGCACGGGTTCATTTTTATTCCAACTTTTAACTCATGGACACAACTAGCTACAATGTTTAAAGAGCATGAGAAACCATCATACCTATAAGTACACAAAATAGATTTAAGTCCAAAAAAGAAAAGCTGCCGATATAGAAAAGTATTGTAGAATTAAGATCGATATACCTTGTCAACATCAACTAAAGGGACATCAAACTGCAAAGATGGGTCCAACCACTCCTGGTTCGATAAAGATGCCTGGGATTTTGAAGCGAGATAAATTTTAAATATAACATATTTCTTTAATTGAGTAAGAAAGGAAAATTTAATTATCTGAGCAAATAAACAAATGAAATAATTAAGTTGTTCTTGAAAGGAGGAGCAAATAAAAGAGAGCAACTGTGCCATTTTTGTTGGTCAGCAGTCAACACGTAGAAAGATAGACACAGGCTTTCCTATTTTTGACTACTACTATGAAAAAAATTATGTAGGCAAAAGTTCTTTAAGTTTCTAAGATGTTGATCAAAAATAAGTTTATACTTCTCCCAAAACAAGAGGGGAATGAATACACATGAATTCTAACATATAAGCCTTAGTACACTTTTTGGATGACTCAAAATATTATGCAAAATGGAGGATATGTAAAACATATACTCTCGTAACTAAAATAATTTTCATAATTATCTAAAGATACATGGAACATAATGAATAGCTATGAGATTACATTTCCATTTGAATCCATGGCATCATTTCCACAGCAATTTTTTAACTCTTTGTCACATTCCAAGCCTGGAGTCCTTACAGTACAGGATCCACTGCAACCTTCATTTTGAACCTCCTGTTGTTATCTACAGAGGTCAAATTTCTAAATGAAAAGGACATAAATGAAAAAAGTACTAGCCATAGATTAAGTTATTATCTATAAATATAACTATTTATTCTATATATACAGATATATGAATATAAATATATATCCTTTATAGCTCGTATGGTAAAAACTAATAAATGAACCTTAATGCCAATGTCTCCTTCTTGTGAGTTGCATAAATTGTTCCCTTCCTCACAACAGGCTTTACTTGATTGAGAGAAACAAGTTCTGCCACTTGTAGAAGTAGAATGACTACAGCAAACATCCCTCTTTTCACAGAAGCCCTGATTATTTGGGTCATCTTCATGAGGAGGGTTTTCACAATCATCTATGTCCTGGCTCATATCAAGTGGGGGTTCAAATGCCTGCCAAGTAATTAATTTGTTAAAACAAAAAGTAAATATTCAAGGTATCTTTGACGATAATAATTTAAGAATGTGTTCATATAACCTAAGAAGGCTGAGAGAAGAGACAAAGTACTTCAATAACAAAATATCATCACGCTATACCGATACTTTAGATTGAAACTAAAGCAAAAAATACACAAACAAATGATGAATAAGGTGACTAGAACCAACCTGAAGCATAGTAAATATGAAATATGAATTTGCAGAAATACACCTGCAAAGATAGGCAGATCAATTAGAACTTGTAACTTACTTTTAGCTTATGTCAAATTTGCATGGAGACTCCCCTATACATGATAAAGGTCTAAAGGTTACATCCTAGTATTTTGTGGCCTCCAAATTAATCAGCACAAGTACCATTACAAACAACGAAAGCATAGTATGCATCAAAACCAAGCTCCTTTCCCTCTAGCAAAATTCCAGTGGACATTTAAATTAATCGCTGAAATTTCCTATGCCCTTTAGAACTGTCTTTACCTGCACTGATCAACCCAGGTAGTTGTGACCAAAATGGGGCTTGCAAATTATGATAATCTCCCAATGAATGCTGACCGAAATGTAATTGGAAACTGGGTTGGTAGCAATATTGGTCTGGTCAATGGTAAAATTAAAATTCTTAGACATACTTCTTGGTGGTGGGTATAGAAACATGAATCTACTTTTGGCACCATGGCATCATTCAAGGCTGAACAAGCTACCCTAATACCAGAATCCTAAGTTGAAATAAGAGGCTTCGACAGCATTATATAATTTGTACAATATTTATAGAAATCTGATCTCCTAAAAATCCTAACTTAACCTATAATCAGCCCTAATCATCTAAAGAATACTATTATCTATTAAGTTGAAAGACAAATCTCACAAATTTAGGATACTAAAACAATAAAATACCTAATGAACTAGAGAGAAAATCACGGAAACTATGCTTCATTTTCTAGTAGCCCAATTAGTTGACGATTAGTAAATTACAAAATATTAAAATAGAAAGAAACACATGATGTAGATGTAGTTACCGTCTCAATTCTTGAAACTTCAAAGGATAATGGGATAACAAAGCCTGCAAGGTCATGCAACAAAACACATACATGTGCTTCTTTAATTAGTTTCATAATAGTTGGTTTGTTAAAAACTAATGAAGAGGTGAATTTTTTAATCATCAGCTCGTCTGTTATCAAAGCAACAAACATAATATTTCACTAAGAAAACTTCATCTACTAACATATTTCTTCACAAACTTATAGATTATCGGACTCTAGAAGCAAGATATGGTATGGATTGCAGCCACTAACAACCAAAAAGGCAATACTTTTCCAATCTACTAAAATGTATACTAATGTCATTATCCGTACTAGAGGTGGTAGTAGGCCAATGTCAACATGTATGTCTAAAAGTTGTCACATTCTTACAAGTTTAATTTTTTTTGTTTAATGAAATTGTTCTTCCTCGCTAAACAGGATGATTTATTTTTATTTAAATGGTCCAATATCAAATTATCAACCCTGAAAATTCCAAGTGAAACTGAGAACTAAAGAGAGCAAAAAACATGGATAGTTAAAATACCTGTTGTGGAGGTGGAAGCTTCTTAAATGATCTTTCGTATCGTCTGACATCCTCATCTGCAGCCTCTGGATAGCTGTACACGGAAGAAACACTCACTATGAGATAAATACAGTGGCAGCTCTACTCTATTTGAAAGTACATAGCTTCACCTTTATCTTGAGCATTTTATAGTCTTTATTGGGGACCAAAAGAGTTTCTAAAGCAAAGAAATCAAAGAACCCAAATGACGTAAAGGCGAGAAAAAACAAAATCTGATAAAAAGAATTCGAGGAACAAAATCAATGACATAATACTATCTTTTTTCTTCTTTTTTGAATTTTTTTTTGCTCTGGCAGTTCGACTGGGACCTTCCAGTGGCCCAAGATTTTTTCTTTTTTTAGTCTGTGGGAATTCGAACTTGGAACAATGCCTACCAGCACTTTCCAACACTCCTCACTACCACTAGACCACCCCTTGGGGTTAGTGGACATAGTACTATCTTAAGACCACTGCTATCTCCATTACAGTGGCTGCAGATTACCACTTTGACAATCAATTTCCCATTGAATTTTCCAAAGCGTATATCTTTACAATCAGGTCAATCAAATCTCATCCGCGCACATTAAGTATTTCGATCAGAATTACTCAAGAAATCAAAAAATATAAATATATCAATTAAGTTTCAGGATAATCCTTTAGAGAAGGATTTTGAAGTTGCAGAGCTAGGCAACAATTTAAACAAATTCTAATCTAAAACAGAGGGACTGAGAATGATAAAGAACGGTTAGTTACTTGAGGTAAGCGCTAACGATACGCCTTAGGGATTTGATTTCAAGGGCTTCCTCGAGCTTTCTCTGACGAATTTGTTCCTCGTCTTCCGTGTGTCCTTCTAGAGACGACATCAGTGTGGGTTCCTTCTCCTTGAAGCTTCAAGAAGAAGGAGTGTTGTAGGAGTCTGTGTTTGTTGTTGTGTACTTTGAATGGAATCTTGGCAGAGAACAGTGGACGAGGATAGTGTGTGCGCTTTTTCATACGAGACCTATTTATGGAGCCGCCGTGCCTGGGCTTCCCACCTCTTATTGGGCCTTTTTCTGAACACGAACATTGTTACCGGCTCATATTTCCACTTACCCAAAACTGAAAACTTTATAATTACTATTTTTTTTTTTTCTTTTTTAATTTAAGTAAATGTGCTAAACTCTCAACACTTCACAACATACTAGAGCAACAAACCCTCATTTATTTATTTTTTTTAGAAAAAAAATTCTACAATATACCTCCTTAAAATGGATGCACTAATACACTATTATTTGTTTTGGTATTTAAAAAAAAAAAAATTGTTCAATTTTTTTATAGTTGTATCTGTTGTAGTTATTTAAGATGTTTGACAAAATTTTAAGAAATTCGGAAAAATTTAACATGTCAAAAACAAGGTTCAAAGAGTTTGTTACACGCGCAACTTTTTTATCTTATACACGTGTGGAATAGACGGTTTGAATATTGATTTCTATATTATAAATTATTCTAAATTTCTTAAAATTTTACAGGATGTCTGAAATAACTATAACATACAGGACTATGAAAAAATTTAGACTAAAATATTTTTATAGATGTCGAAACAGTTAGGGATTGCATCAGTGTACCCATTTTAGTGGGGTACATTACCCCATTTTTTCATTACGGTTAAATTTCAAATTACTTTTTTTTTTATTACTTTAGAATTTTGTTTACAGCTTCCACTTGTCTATTTACTTATGGTCTGGTCACAACTGAAAAACTCTTTACAATTCCATGCTTGACACAAAAATCAGTGAACTAATCACTATCAAAAAAAATTTCCATTATCTAATACAATCTTGTGCGAAAGTCCATAACAACATACTATATTTTTTGAATACCAAAATCCAATGCCTTTTTGGAAGTAACTGTATTTATTGGTTTTGCGTCGACCCCCTTAGTGAAGTAATCGATAGCAACAATAGCGTATATAACTCCTCTTTTCTCAGTTGGAAGAAAGCCTACTAAATTAATTTCCCAAATGACAAAATGCGACAGAATAACGTTGGAACCTTAGAATAACGTTGGCATTACTCGCATTTTTGAATGTACTCCATACAATTTTTCTTCATTGTTGGCCAAAAATATCCTTGGCGGATGATCTTCTTGGACAGGTTGGGTCCAGACGTATGATCTTCACAAAAACCTCTGTGTATCTCGTAAATTACAGCACTAATTTTGGTTCCAACTATACACTTCAGATTAGGTATCGATAACCCTCTTCCATCTAGAATCATATATCTGGGGGCTTGGTATTGAATCTTTCTGACAGTTGCCCTGTCGTCTAGAAGTACCCCAAAACTTAGAAATTTGTATATAGGGCCTACCCAGGAGGTTGAATGATTAATAACACTAACCTCAGTGATTTTGTGCTTGGAACAACAAGGTGAGCTATGGGAACTAATCCGTACAACTCGTTTTGTGGATCCGTTGCTAACTTCGTCAATATATCTGCCATGGAATTTTCTCACATTTTGTTTGATATTCTCTGGATATCTAATTTACTACCAAATAAGAATCACTGTAGAGCTCAATGTTTTGGGCTCCAACTTCCTTGGCTAATTGCAAGCCTGCAATCATTGTTTTATGTTCTACTTCATTTGTTGGAGGCAGTGAATTCAAGCTAGAGGGAACTTTGGAGTTGAAGTCCTTGCGGAGAAACTAAAATGATTCTAGCTCTGGAACATTTTTCGTTTGATGGTCCGTCAACATAAACTTCCAAATTTTAAGTTCTAGACTTGGTTCTTCTAGATTATTGTTAATTCTTGTACACTCTACAATGAAGTCTACTAAGGCCAGGCCTTTAATTGAAACCCTTAGTTGGTAATGTTGGAAATTATTTTACCAGGATCTTAGATCTACTCACAAGTATGTTTATTAACATCCTAAATAAGAACTTTCTAAAACGATAAAATAAACACATATAAAGTTTAGGAAACCTTACATTGGGTGCAGCGGAATAATATGACTCCTTCCGTTCAGATATCTAGCCCTTGATTCCTTTCTGTAGCAGAGCATTATCAATATCTGAACCTGGATCTCTTTCTCTGAATCTTTGATGCTGAAACTCCTTTGCTGATGATCTTTCTTCACGATCTTCCTCACTATGATTGAGGTATCACTTGATGTGTGTGGGCACTACTCATACACTAAGGTAGTTCGAAATTCAAAGGAAGAGAAAGAAGAAGTGGCAGCTAAAGATAGGGAGAGAGAAGGCTCAGTTTTTTCTGATTCAGAAAGTCTGAAGAAAAGTGTAATTTTCCTGAAGCCTTCACTATCTATTTATAGCATTCCACTAGGGTTGATTTGAATTATATGGCATTAAAATAATGAAAAAATCAACTTAAAATACCTACATAGGTGGCCGGCCATACACTTAGTGGATTGGGCCTTGCTTTTTGCAATTTTGCAATTTTAACACCTTTTGTATCTGATTTTCTCAAAAATGCCAATTTCCTAATTCAACCATTTAAATGCCAATTCTAACTATTTAATAACTATAAATAATTATTAAATAATATTGTCATTTATCATATTTATTAATTGAACCATACAAAGTATCATAATTAACAAATATGCCCCTATAAACTCTTTCTTTACAATTTCGCCCTTACTTAGTGAAAATTTCACAAATAGACATAGTCTAATTTGAGAATTATAATTGCTTAATCAAAACCAATTACATGAGTCTTACAAGCAATATTATCTCAACTAGTGGGGGGACCATGGGTCTATATAACCGAGCTTCCAATAAGTAGATCAAGAATTTAGCACTAAAATTCACTAACTTATTAATTCTTCGTTGAATCCACGCATAGAACTTAGAACTGCACTCTCAGTATATAGAATGCTCTATATGTTCCACCATATAGACACATCATTAGTTATCCATTGTTATAATCCTAATGTGATCAATTATCCTCTATATGAATGATCTACACAGTAAAGGGATTAGATTACCGTAACACCCTACTATGTATTTTATCCTTAAAACACTTGACCCCGTATAAATGATATTTCAGCTTATGTGAAATGAGATCTCCACCATTTATTTTCGTTTGGTCAAGCTCGAAGGAGATCATCCTTTGCTTACTATTCGCCAGATAGAAGCTATAGATTCCATGTTTATGCTAGCGCTCCCACTCAATTGCACTACCGTGTTCCCAAAAAGTACGTATCACCCTGACCTAAAAGTAGGCTTAACTAACAATTCAAGGAACACGAATAGCCTTTCAAGATTGAGCCTAATCATAACAGGATTAAGATCATTTGATCTAGGATCAACTAGGCGATATTGACTTGAATAGATTTTACGGTAAGTTTAATTAAATCTAAGTCAAAGTTCAATATCGGTCCCTTCCGATGCATACTCCATGCATCCAACCTGAGCTTTACTTTAACCAATGCTCTGGAAAGAACATAGCACTTCTCCAAATGCAAGTAAACTCTGTTGTAGATTATCATATCAGTAAAACCCTATGTCTGATAAATCTAGGAAAACTTTATTCACATAGTCATGTTTACTTTCCAATGTGTTGACGGCACAATAAACAGGATCAAGTATGTGAAAAGGATTTCAGATGAATTTATACATTATGTACATATAATCATGAAATAAATCATGTGAACCATGCAACATTAAATGTTATTTCTGATCTATATTAATAAGTAAATCTGATTATATTGAAATGAGTTTTATTTAGGGCATAAAATCCAACAGGTAATGAATATCAAATTGGCTAAGCTTTATGACCCATTTCAATAACCTTTCGCAGGACTCTGGCTTCTGTAACGCTTGGTGGAGAGGGTGATTCGTGAGTACTTAGATGGCATGGGTTTGAAAGTATGGCCTTAACTTCTGTGAGGCAATTAGTAAGTAATAGGTAAGTGTTATGCCCATATTTCGAGCACTAAATATGGCCTATATTTTGAGCATTAAATATGGACATGACACCTGTCATATCAATCTAATAGTCATCATGAAAAAATTGCTAATAAATGAATTGCCTCAAGAAGGTAGTGAATAATGATCCATATCTGTTTCGCATTATACATTGGTCTCAAATGTAACAGTTCAAAGTTGTATCATTAGAAAGGGTAGGCAATGAGTTCTTTAAGAGCTTGTAGCTCATTGACCCACATACTCATGAGTATATTAAAATACTAAGTTCGAAAATTGCAATAAAAGGCAACAGCGAGGATAAGCATCTTTAAACTTAAATAAAATTGAATGTACTAACTAATTTTATAAATTACTAAAAAGTATTTTATCATTTACTAGACAATATTCTACGTAAGATTATTTTATCAAGCAATTCCAATAAATGTCTTAAAAAAGTAATTATATTGTATTCTATATAAGCTTTCTTTTAGAGTAATTTCGATAAATTTCTAAAAAAAAGTAGGAGTTTTTTAATTTTTACACTTCAAAACAATTTTCTTTGTATTTTTACGAAATTTTACATAAAAACCCGTATTGCAACTAGCGCTGCAACCTAAATTGCAACAAAAAATCGTATGGAAACCCCTATTGCAACTACCACTTTAGAAACTCAAACGTAATTTTTTTTAAAAAAAAGTTAAAAAAATAGTATATGGGGTAATTTCCCAAAAAAGTGTACCCACTCATCTCTCTCTCTCTCTCTCTCTCTCTCTCTCTCTCTCTCTCTACTTCACATCGTTAGTCAGTTGAGCTCAAGAGTGATGTCATTTGGTCTCAAAATTATATCATTGCAATCTGTCTTTTAATGTGATCATTTTGATATGTGGAAAGTATATATATTTTTGCCATTACCTAAAAAATGGCCAAAATAAAAAAAGTAAACTAATAAATAATAGAAAACCCCCTTAACTCTCAATTCACTTGCAATTAACCCTCCAACCTCAAATTTTGGTGGGAAAACCCACCAACCTCTACTTCTGTTAGCAAATTAAAGGTGTTGTCTATAAGAGTGGTTATGTGCTAGTATGGATTATCCTACATATAAACAGATATATAGGCGTTGCATTCATATTGGTCCATATAATTATATATATATATATATTTAAATATCATTAAAAATTATAAAAATTATTTCAAATTTATTTTAAAATTAAATATAGATAACAAAAAATTAATAAGAGTACAATAAAAAAATTGTATATTTTGTAAATAAAATCATAAAAATCGTAAAAATATTTAAAATTTCGTACAACCTTATTTTTATAATTTTTGTTATAGATAATCCCTTAAAAATTTGAGAAAAGTTGAAGAATACCTCTTTTTTGTATCTATTAATCAAAAATACTTTCTTATTATATTTCATTCAAATGTACCCACTTTTGTGAGTAATTTGCCGAATATATTCTCACCATCTACTTAAGCCTAGCACATAATATATATAAACTTAAAGGGTATAATAGGAATATCATCCATAAAAGTGGGTATATCTTAAATGATATAAAAATAAAGGTAAAAATTGAAACAAATAAAGTAAAGTGGGTATACAATCAAATTTCCTCTAAAAATTTCCTTACTGGGTTTAATATTGGGCCACAGGTACATGACTAGAAGATTGGGCTTAATGTCTAAGCCCATTGTGTAAATTAGAATGATTAATGGACTACACATTACACATATATACTTAGGGGTAAGTTGAAAAATGCCTCTTTTATTCATCAATTAATCAAATTTACCTCTAATTTTATATTTATTTGAAACATACCTCTTTTTATATGTATTATACCCAAAATACCCTTACATAAGAGAATCACATGGAGAGTATCTTGAAGTGATAGGGACAAAATTGGTACAATGTTTAAAAAAAGAGGTAAAAATGATAGATTTTAAAAAAGAAGGTAAAAATAAAAGAGGACAATATAAAAATGGTATAGAGTGTAATTTCCTCTATACTTAGGTTTCAGGAGAAAAAAAAGGGAAATTTACATGATATACTAATTTTTGTCATTTTTTTACAAAAATACTGTCAGGCTATTTTTTATAAGTTTCATATTAAATTTTTACTGGTGTTCCACTGGTGTTTTTTAGTTGTTCTACTGTTGTTTTGAGTTATTTTGTTTTGTGTTTTACTAGTGTTTTATAAAACCACAATATTTTTGAAAAAATTTCCGTGGTAAGTTTCCCAAAAAAAAAACATATATTTAGGTGTTTTTATATTGCCAAGGGAGCATGTATGATCATGATTCATCTCTTTAGTTTGGGATAACAGATACTACATATATGCGCTTAAAAAATAGCTTCATTTTTCACTTTCATATGATAAAAGAATTTGCTTGATTATTATAATATAAATTTTGATTATTATAATATAAATTGTAATTATATGTATGGAGAGGAGGCTTGACTCCTTTGCTTTCTCTTTTGGAGGAATCTCTGAAGAGATCTCTTCATGGAAAGACCTTGAGAACCACATATCTGAGATTGCAAGCACACTGATGATAGTGCCAATTCCAACCCTTCTCCATCTCTTCCTTCTTCCACCTTTTTATTTGCAAATAGTAGTATGGCTCTAGCCTATATTATAATACAATAAGTAAAAAAAAATCAGCAATTTGTAATTAATCATGACCAGTACTTAACCTAATTCTTCTTTTCTCTCTTAAAAAAAAAAAAAAACAAACAAATTATCCCAGCAAGTCATGTTTATGAATTTATACTTGTCTCCGTTAGAAACCAATGGGAAAGGTCTATACTAACATAGAAAACAGAGTACTGATAAAAAATAATACTCATATATGTAATTATATACATCAATTCATGTTTAGTGGTTTTCCAAAAAATATAGTCCTTGTTATTGAAACAGAAATAAATATTATCATATATATATATATATACCTGGAGTTCAGTCATGTCGCAGACGAAAGCCCTTTCATTGAAAAACACGGTAACTTTTTGGTTGGCACTCGGTATTGGCTTACTGTTCCTGAAATAATATATAATTATTAAGCTACAACAATTTCTTTCTTCAAATTAATTAATCTCCTAATTACTCGGATCTGAAATACTTGAATGGCGATTTTCACTCATTCCATTCTCTTCAAATACTACTCTATCTGTAACTCACGTGAACGGTCAAATTCCCTCCATTTATATATATATAAATAAAATTTTATAATTTCTAATAAAAAGTAAAGCAAGAAAAGAAAAAAAAAAAAAAAAACTTACATTTGTATATTCAGGCAATGAAACGGTAATGGTGAAAACTTGAAAGAGGGAGCATTAACGCCAAATTGCCTCATATCAATTAATACAAAAACTTAATTGTAAATTGAGTGTACTATAATATACATGAATTAAACAAACGAATCTTACATATATAATTACATAAGTATTAAGAAAGATTAAAGGAGCAAGTTATTCCAGATTTTAAGAAAGTTTCTTCCAACAATAGAGCTTTATATATTTGAAAGAAAGCATAGAAATAAACTAGTTATTAATTATTATTATTATGTTAGTTATTTATCTTTTATTAGCACGTGGAAAACGAGTATCTCATACATACGAAATTTGAAACATACATTAAACTGATAAACTAGTTATAAGTTTCCTATATAATTTTTGCACATGTGGCTAATTCATTTTTGATATATGTAGTTTTGAAAAGAAGAAAAGTTACCAAAATTAGAAACTCGTACACTTTGTGAAGATGTGGCTATGCATGTGCTTATAGTTTAGTACAAACTTTTGTCGTGTTATAATTTTCATCTACACGTGACTATTATATATTTATATTAATTTTAATGCCTTGGCGTATGGTGTGGTAGGAGTGCAGAGGAGTTTAACATGAGTTTTCTTTGTTAGAAATAATTGGGGTCACAATTGTATATATAAAATGTGTGTTGGGTCATCAAATAAATAAGTCAAATTTATGTGGTCTATTTTGGAATAAAATTTATGACTTAAGGGCATGATTGTCATGATTTTAATATGTGGATACCAATTAGACAATTTCTAATTTGATGAGGGGCCAAATTGGAAATAGTCAAAAAGGATTAATTTAAACAGGTATTGGTCCCCATTTTTTGCACCGCTTCATATCGTATTCTTGAATCCCCATCATCAAGAAAACTCAAGTTCCAGAGAAAAGGTTTTGATGCAAAAAATTGGAAGATCATACCAATCTAAGGTTATTACAAAATCGATTCTATGGACTCTGGTACGCTTCCGCTAATCTATATTCTATTGTTTGATTCTCATGAATTAATTAGGGCTAAATTAAGTTTTACAGTATTCCTATCATGTGGTATCAAGAGCACCCTAAATTAGTTCTTGAGAATTTATGATAGTATTCTTTTCTGTATTTGGAATATTTGGTTAATCATGCCATATACATGTATATATTTTCTTAGTTTCTGTATTTGGAATATTTGATTATTCTTTTCTGTAAAGATATATATGCGATTAAGTTAATTTATATATATGTATTACGATTGAAGTTTTAATGCGACTGAAAGGAAACTGCAGAAGTTTAAATGCATTTAGTGCGATTGACATGAGGCATATAATTGATATGCGATTAATTTTTTATATGCTTGGTGATAGTTTTGGTTTTGTTTTAGCCAATATAAAGAAATATATATATATATATATATATACTGTGTGTGCATTCTATGCGCATGTGATGCATTTGATATTAATGCTACAGTTTTGTGTTTGTTCTCTTCCTGCGAGAGAGAATGCATGTGATGCATTTCCTTTCTTTTGCTTTATTATTATTATTATTATTATTATTATTATTATTATTATTATTATTATTTATTAATATTATTATTTTATTAAAATAAATAATAATTTTAATTATAATAATAATACAGTAACAATTAATTCAAATTTTGGTTTAAAAATTTATTAAGGATATATAATATTTTAGTTAAATTAATTGAAACAAAATATCACCAAAGTGATCTCTTTTGTGTAAATTAATTTAATAAAAATATTATGATAATTGTGTGTATGTAATTCATAAATTTATTAATTAACCCAAAGGTGAGTTAATATTTGGATGAATTTCATGCATGTTTGTGGTGATAAATGTATGACAATTATAAGGTATCTTGTGTGAATAATATGTTAGTCCAAAGATTGCAAATTTTTTGACATAATTTATTGTCAATATTTGATCACTACAACAAGAGTACCGCTTACAATTAATATTACTGTCCAAAGACTTAATATTAATGTTGTGTTTGGTATCTTGAGATGGGATTAACCAATATTTGAATTTATTGTTTTATTTGGATTCTTATATGAGCATGTTATTTATGTAATTGTATTGTTCTTTTCAGTTGTTGCTAGTGTATCTGCTAATCTTAATTCGGTACCGGTCCTTAATGGTAATAACTTTAAGGACTGGAAGGAGAACATTTTTATTGTTCTTGGCTGCATGGATCTTGACCTTGCATTAAGGATGGATCGTCCTGCTTCTCTTACGGATACCGCATTCTCCGAGCAAAGGAGGATTTATGAGAAGTGGGACCGTTCAAACCGCATGAGTCTTATGATCATTAAGCGCGGCATACCTGAGGCTTTTAGGGGTGCGGTGTCCGAGGAGGTCACCGATGCCACAACTTTTCTTGCTGAAATTGAGAATCGCTTTGCGAAAAGCGATAAGGCGGAAACAAGTACTCTTTTAAAGAAACTTATTTCCATGAAGTTTAAGGGCAAGGAAAATATAAGGGAGTACATTATGGAAATGTCTCACCTTGCTTCAAAGTTGAAGGCACTAAAGCTTGAGCTTTCAGATGACTTGCTTGTGCATTTAGTGCTTATCTCTCTTCCTCCACAATTCAGTCAATTTAAGGTCACATAACCGCCAAAGGGAGAAGTGGACTCTTAATGAGCTCATTTCATTTTGTGTTCAAGAGGAAGAAAGATTGAAGCAAGAAAAGACTGAAAGTGCTCATTTGGCAAGCACCTCTAAGGATAAGGGCAAGAAAAGAAAGAATGAGGCTGCTAAGGATAAAGGTCCTGCACATAAGAAACAAACTCAAACCAACAGTGACGATGGTTGTTTCTTTTGCAACATGAAAGGACACATGAAGAAGGACTGTGCTAAGTATATTGCATGGCGAGCAAAGAAAGGTACATTTCTTACTTTGGTCTGTTCTGAGGTAAATTTAGCTTCAGTACCAAGAAACACTTGGTGGTTAGATTCCGGTGCTACTACTAACATCAGTGTTTCTATGCAGGGTTGCCTGAGTTACCGAAAGTCAAATGATGCTGAAAGATGCATTTATGTGGGAGATGGCAAGTCGGTAAATGTGGAAGCAATAGGGCATTTTAGGTTGTTGTTAAGTACTGGTTACTATTTGGACTTAATAGATACTTTTGTTGTACCGTCTTTTAGACGGAATTTGGTTTCTGTTTCTTGTTTGGACAAATTGGGTTATTGTTGTTCATTTGGAAACAATTGCTTTAGTTTATCTATTAATTCAAATACCGTTGAACCGGTTCACTTATGGTTTATGACAACTTATATTTGCTTGACACTGTTGCTTCTTATAATGAAACCTTGAATGTGGAATCACGTGGTACTAAGCGTAAAATGGATAATGAAAAATCAAGTTCCTTATGGCACAAACGGTTAGGTCACATCTCTAGAAATAGAGTTGAGCGACTTGTGTCTGATGGAATTTTAGATTCAATTGATTTTTCAGACTTTGATGTTTGCATTGAATGCATCAAAGGCAAACAGACCAAAACAAAGAAATTGGGTGCGAAAAGAGCTACCGATGTCTTAGAGTTGATACATACAGATATTTGTGGGCCATTTCCTACACCTTCTTGGAATGGTCAACGATATTTTGTATCATTCATAGATGATTACTCAAGATATGCGTACCTATTTCTACTTCATGAAAAGTCCCAAGTGTTGGACGTGTTCAAATCTTTTAAGGCTGAAGTTGAGAATCAACTTAGCAAAAGAATAAAGCAAGTCAGGTTTGACCGTGGTGGTGAGTACTATGGCAGATATGACGGATCAGGTGAACAACGTCCAGGACCTTTTGCCAGATATCTAGAGGAGTGTGGAATTGTCCCACAGTACACTATGCCAGGATCTCCTAGCATGAATGGTGTTGCTGAAAGACGAAACCGTACTCTTAAAGATATGGTAAGGAGTATGATCAGTCATTCAACCTAACCAGAATCACTCTAGGGAGAGGCACTTAAGACAGCAGCCTACATTTTGAATAGGGTACCAACCAAAGCAGCTGCAAAAACACCTTATGAGCTTTGGACAGTGCGAAAGCCCAGTCTTAAGCACTTTCATGTTTAGGGATGTCCAGCTGAGGCTAGGCCTTATAGGCCAAATGAAAAGAAGCTGGAACCTAAAACTGTGAGCAGCTACTTTATTGGATATTCTGAACGATCCAGGGGTTTCAAGTTTTATGATCCCAAAGTAAAAAATATATTTGAAACGGGAACTGCAAAGTTCTTTGAGGATATTGAGTTTGGGGGGGGAAATACGATTAAAGACTTTATTTTTGAGGAGGATTTAGAATCAACCACTTCTCTTGAGGATGAGTTGATTCCTATTCCAATAGTTGCTTTTGACAATATCCAGGATTCCATTCCTAATATTGATCAAGTTTTAGATCAAGAGCAACCAAACATAGTCAATCAAACCCCAGAGGTACAAACTCAACAACCTCAAGAACAAGTGCCTTTGCGACGATCCACTAGAGAAAGAAGAAATGCTATTAATCCAGATGAATATATAGTGTATCTTCAAGAACATGAGGATGGCATTGGAATGATGGAAGATGATCCAATCAACTTTCATCAAGCCATGAAAAGTTCTAACTCTCAAAAGTGGAATGATGCCATGAATGAAGAGAATAAGTCTATGCAAGACAATAAAGTTTGGGAAGTTGTCCCATTACCAGAAGGTGTAAAACCAATTGGTTGTAAATGGATTTTAAAACCAAGAGGGATGAAAATGGTAATGTGGTGAGGTTTAAGGCACGTCTTGTAGCAAAAGGCTATACTCAGAAAGAAGGCATTGATTATAAAGAGACTGTGACAGTCAGTAGTCCCGTGATCCGTAAGGGGAAATATCGGGTAAGCTGTGCAATCCCACATCGCCTGGGGAAGGTCAAGTGGGATGATTCTGAGACTGTGTAGGTATGGGACTACACAGTTGAAGATGGCTTAAATGGATTGATTGGTACTACCTATGTCAACAAGGTGCATCTTGTTTTTCGGTAGCCCATCTCGAAAGAACTCCACAGTTAAGCGTGCTTAGCCTGGAGCAATTTCAAGGATGGGTGACCTCCTGGGAAGTTTTCTCAGGAAGCGTGTGAGTGAGGACAAAGCACGCTGGAAACACTTGTGTTGGTCTGTAGGGTCAGTCATCAGTCCATGAAGTAGTCAGAGTGACGTACTCGTGTATAAGAGCCATTCATTTCGTGGGTGTAAGGACCCAATGGAGGCTTGAAGCGGGGACGTTACAAATGGTATCAGAGCCTTGACCCAGCCGGAAGTGTGGTCGACGAGGACGTCGGACCCCGTAAGGGGGGGGTGATTGTGACAGTCAGTAGTCCCGTGATCCGTAAGGGGAAATATCGGGTAAGCTGTGCAATCCCACATCGCCTGGGGAAGGTCAAGTGGGATGATTCTGAGACTGTGTAGGTATGGGACTACACAGTTGAAGATGGCTTAAATGGATTGATTGGTACTACCTATGTCAACAAGGTGCATCTTGTTTTTCGGTAGCCCATCTCGAAAGAACTCCACAGTTAAGCGTGCTTAGCCTGGAGCAATTTCAAGGATGGGTGACCTCCTGGGAAGTTTTCTCAGGAAGCGTGTGAGTGAGGACAAAGCACGCTGGAAACACTTGTGTTGGTCTGTAGGGTCAGTCATCAGTCCATGAAGTAGTCAGAGTGACGTACTCGTGTATAAGAGCCATTCATTTCGTGGGTGTAAGGACCCAATGGAGGCTTGAAGCGGGGACGTTACAGAGACTTTCTCTCCGGTTTCATCGAAAGACTCTTTTAGGATAATAATGGCACTTGTTGCTCAGTTTGATCTTGAGTTACATCAGATGGATGTTAAAACAGCGTTTCTCAATGGCGACATTGATGAGACAATTTATATGGAGCAATCAGAAAACTTTGTGGTTGGTGACCCAAAGAAAATGGTTTGCAAATTAAAAAAATCCATCTATGGACTCAAGCAAGCTTCCCGTCAATGGTACCACAAATTTCATCAAGTGGTTCTATTATTTGGTTTTGAGATGAATGCTGCTGATGATTGTGTGTATCATAAGTTTAGTGGGAGTAAGTGTATATTTCTGGTTCTATATGTCGATGACATATTGCTTGCCACTAATGATATAGGCTTATTGCACGAAACCAAGAGATTTCTATCGAAGCATTTTGAGATGAAAGATCTTGGTGACGCCTCTTTTGTTTTAGGAATTCAAATACATCGAGACCGTTCTCGGGGTATTCTTGGATTATCACAAAAGAGCTATATCGATAAAGTACTCAAACGGTTTGGCATGCAAGATTGTAGACCAGGTGATACCCCTGTCGTTAAAGGAGACAAATTTTGTCTTAAACAATGCCCTAAAGGAAGCCTTGAAATTCAAGAAATGCAAAAGATTCCCTACGCTTCGGCTGTTGGGAGTCTTATGTATGCTTAAGTTTGTATGCGTCCGGATGTAGCGTACATTGTTGGAGTGTTAGGCAGATACTTAAGCAATCCAGGAATTGATCACTGGAAAGCAGCCAAAAAGGTTATGAGATATTTGAAGAGAACAAGAGAGTACATGCTCACATATAGGAAGTCAGATCACTTTGAGATCATTGGATACTCTGACTCTGACTTTGCGGGATGCCAAGATAGTAGGAGATCTACTTCGGGATACATATATCTGTTAGGTGGTGGAGCTATATCATGGAGGAGTGCAAAACAAACACTCATAGCTTCATCCACCATGGCAGCAGAATTGGTTGCATGTTATGAGGCATCCAACCATGGTATATGGCTGAGAAACTTTGTCACTGGGCTGCGCATTGTGGATGGAATTGAAAGACCACTTAAGTTGTATTGTGACAATAAATCAGCTGTATTGTATTCCAACAACAACAGGAGCTCGACTAAGTCAAAACACATTGACATCAAGTTCCTTGTTGTAAAAGAAAGGGTACAAAGTGGGCAGATTTGTATAGAACACTTAGGTACAAACTCTATGATTGCAGACCCCTTACTAAGGGTTTGCCACCCAAGGTCTTTCATGAGCACACTGCTCGTATGGGTGTTTTAGATTATGAAGATATCTAGATTCAGTGGGAGTTTGTCTTTAGTGTGTTTTATTTGTTTTATGAAACATGTGTATTTGGATATTTTTCTGATCAGAAATTATGTTATTCAGTTTATTTCACTTTGTACATTTAAGCTAAAGTTTTGATCTCCATAAAGTAAAGTAGGACCAATTGAAAATTGACATGAATAGATCACCATGCATGTAATTTTCATACCACATTATCATGATTGATCTATGTCATTTGGTTATATTGATGTATGTGACCATTGATGGGTTTAGTTGTGATTGATACAACGAAAATTGCTTTGATCCTATGTTGATATAGTTAATGGACGAGATTGCACATGCCTATGGTTATGATGACAAAGTTATGAGCTCAATAAGGTTAACACATTTATATGTATACATATGTGACCCAGTGGGAGATTGTTAGAAATAATTGGGGTCACAATTGTATATATAAAATGTGTGTTGGGTCATCAAATAAATAAGTCAAATTTATGTGGTCTATTTTGGAATAAAGTTTATGACTTAAGGGCATGATTGTCATGATTTTAATATGTGGATACCAATTAGACAATTTCTAATTTGATGAGGGGCCAAATTGGAAATAGTCAAAAAGGATTAATTTAAACAGGTATTGGTCCCCATTTTTTGCATCGCTTCATATCGTATTCTTGAATCCCCATCATCAAGAAAACTCAAGTTCCAGAGAAAAGGTTTTGATGCAAAAAATTGGAAGATCATACCAATCTAAGGTTATTACAAAATCGATTCTATGGACTCTGGTACGCTTCCGCTAATCTATAGTCATAAAAACTAATTTATAATACATAAGAAAAAACAAATCGCTCCAAGAAAGTTCATGCTCTCTCTCTCTCGAGAAGAGCCTTCTCTATACTGGAAAAGCCTGATACCTCCATGGATGACCTGCTTGCTAAAACGAATAACCTAACAGTTTTAGATGAAGAAGGATGGGAAATTGATTCGGCCGGAGGGACTGAAGTGGCCTCACTCTGTGCGATGGGGAGATTTTGCTCCAACCGTCCGATTAGTCGTTCTCTATTGAAAACGATTATGGGACGTGTTTGGGGAATTGCCGAAAAGGATTGGGGAGTAGAGATTAAACATACCACTAAAGAATCAAGTTTCTTGGTCTTCTCCTTCAAATCTTCTCAAGATTTGGATAGGATTTTGACCAAGAACCCTTAGTTTCTTAACAATGGACTTCTGATTGTGGAAAGGCTGGAAGGTATCCCTCTTATTTGGGATAAAGTTCTTACTCGATTCCCTCTCAGTGGGCGAATCCTTCAATTACCTACCCGTTCGATAACTCAGGGAAATTTGGAGCGACTGGCGGGATTCGCAGGGGAAGTTATTGAAGTTCAAAAAGCTGAGGTAACCAAGATCGTGACTAAGGAATTTTTCACCTTTAAGCTTTGGTGCGATATTTTCGATCCAATTTGCCCAGGCTTTCTTTTTCCGAGCGAGGGTCGGAAGATTTGGCTCCCATTCAGGTATGATCGTCTACCCTTTATGTGTTTTAAATGTGGTTTTGTGGGACATGATACTCGAGTTTGTGCAGAGCCAATTAAATTGATTGAGGATGGATTGGGGAACGCACTGCTGGGATATGGTGCTTGGTTGAAAGTTGACGAGAGAAGAGGTTTATCTGCTTCACCATCTTAGGGGTCCTATTGTCGAGTTCAGACAGCCACTCCCCCTGGTTTTCCTGTGAAAAGAGCCTCCCAATTTGATCTTTTGTCCATTAATCCGGAGAAGATTACAGCAGGTAGCTCCTCTTCTATTGATAACCCTGAATTGCTTCCAAGGAATATGGTGAACTTTGTTGTAAATCCTACGATTTCGGGACTCGAATCCGTGAATAAGGGTAAGGCAATTGATTTGACCAATCCCTCTTGTATGCTAACTGTTGAGAAACAGGTTAAGAAGGGGAATTTCAATCCTGATGGTCGATTTGGTATGGAAGGGATGAGTGAGAGGCTCTGTACTGCTAAAAGAAGTGGTTCTTGGAGAGATGAGGGGCTGAATATCTCTAATTATGAGCATAATTTATCTGCTAGCCTGCCCAATTCTTTTCTACAGGGGTCATTGATTGACACACCTCTATTTGATACTGGGAATCTCTTGGATGTCCCTATAAACTACGAAAATAGCTGTGATTCTCTTAAAAAGATTGAAGGACAATCCAAAAGGAGGAAGGTGGTCCCTAAAAGAAGCAAGAATAAAAGGGGAAATAGTTCTAATGGGGCACTCTCGATGGACTCTACTATGGCAGGGAAGAAGGATGATGCAAAGGATATTTCAGTTGTTTCTGATTTGACCTTGCGATGAAATTGGAAGCGGCGAACTCAGTGGGTCCGGGTCGCCGAGAGCAATGATTGCCTTATTTTGTAATGTCCAAGGGCTTGGGAACCCTGGAAAACAAAAGAATTTCTTCTTTGCCAAACCAACGAGGAAAGCCCCATAAATTTGATTAAATCCTCTTTGGGAAGGTGATCGTGAAGCCACCATAGTACATCAGCAGCCTTTTGTATTTTCAGGGGTATAAGTTTTGGGAAACCAAGTTGCTTCCAAACGTTTTGAACCTTCAGACATAACCACAATGCATGACAAATGTCTTCTTCCTGAAATTTACACAGATCACAGCAAGTATCTAAAGCCATACCTCTTTTCACAAGCTCCACTTTTGTGGGAATCCAGTGATTGAACACCCGCCATATGACATTCTTCATTTTCGGAGTAAGACAAGATCCCCAAATAAATTTCCACCAGGTTTGAACTTTAGACTTATTGGAGCATTCTGCTAGATCCGGATTTTGAAAGCGCAGCTTGTATCCACTTGCAACCGAGTAGATACCGTTAGGGGTCATACTCCAAGTAATCCAATCCGATCTATTGAGGGACAACTTAATTCCAAGGGCCCAAGGAATATCATCTTGGTGGAACCAACCTCTTACTTCATTTTCTTTCCTATTCCCATTAGGAAGCAGCAGTGTATTAATAGTTACCTCAGAAGGAATTTGAATCTTGTTTCGGAGGGTGAAGGGAAAGCTTCTTAAGAGCCAAGGATCTTCATTAATTCGAATACGACGACCATCTCCAACACACCATCTGGAGCCCTGCATTAAGAGATCTCTGCCCCATAGAATACCGCTCCAAACCGATGATCCATAATGTCCCAGTTTAGCTTCAAAGAAGCTTTCCAGCGGGAAGTAGAGGGCTTTTAAAATTTTTGCAAGCAAACAGTCCAGATTATTAATGAGCTTCCAGCCTTGTTTAGCCAAAAGCGATTGATTAAAATCTTCCAAATCACGGAACCCCATTTCCCCATTCTCTTTTAATTTGCAAAGTTTCTTCCAATTACCCCAATGCAACTTATGTTTATCCTTCGTCGATCCCCACCAAAAACGAGCTATCAAACCTTCAATCTCATGGAGAATCCCTTTAGTAATTCGAAAACAACTCATGACATAGCAAAGTAAGGCTTGGATTACCGCTTTAATTAAGATCTCTTTCCCGGCTTGAGAAAAGAGACCCATCTTCCAACCTTGGAGCTTGGCTTCAACTTTCTCTCTTATCTTTCTAAAAACTTGCTTCTTATTTTTACCAACAAAAGTAGGCATACCCAAATACTTGGTATGAGTCTTAACTAAAGTAACACCCAAGTTGGAATCTAAATAATTCGCCATAGAATCATGAACTTTGCATCCCACACACATCTCTGTTTTCTCAAAATTTATGCATTGACCAGACATCTTTGCATACGTTCCAAGCACCTCTTTTAAGGCATTGCTATCATCCAGGTTTGCATCAAGGAAAACAAGGTTGTCGTCCGCAAAGAGGAGATGAGACAACCTTTGTTCCATAGTTCCAAATCTCACCCCATGAATTTTACCAGCCCTTTCAGCTTCAAAGATTAAGCAGGAAAGACCTTCAGAGCATAAAAGAAAGAGGAATGGAGATAGGGGATCACCTTGCCGCAACCCATGTTCAGGAAGAAAGAAACCTTTGATTGAGCCATTTATTAGAACTGAGAGGGAAATTGATCTCACACAGTTCATAATCTTTGTAATCCACTGATAATCATACCCCAAATGAAACATCATTGCTTCTAAAAAGTTCCATTCAACCCTGTCATACGCTTTCGACATATCTAACTTTTGCCATTTTTTTTCCATTTTCAAACCGACCTTTCTTCATACAATGGAGACTTTCAAAACCAATGATCGCATTATCCTGGATGATTCTACCACCAATAAAAACACTTTGATTATCTGAAATCACTGAATTTAAACTTTGTTTCATTCGATTCAAAAGAAATTTAGACACCACCTTATAAACCACATTGCAAAGGCTGATAGGGAAAAATTCGGACAATTTTGTAGGCTTTTTAACCTTCGGTATAAGGCAGATCATTGTTTCATTCAACAGTCGGCAGTCGACATTATTATTCAGCACTTCAAGGCAAGTTTTAGTCACTTCCGCTCCAACTATGTCCCAGTTTTTGTGGAAAAAATGCCTCGGCAAACCATCTTTTCCGGGGGCCTTTAAGGGATGGATTTGGAACATAGCCGTCTTCACTTCTTCTCTAGTAAAAGGCTCCAGTAAAAGTTCATTTTCAGCAGTACTTAAGCGGTTTGGGACACACCTTCGGAGAATATCATCAAGATCAATTCCTCTATTTGCTTTGGTAAAAAGTTGCTGAAAATAAGTGATGGAAATTGTCTTAATATCCTTCTCCTTAGTTCTCCATTGCTGATTAGCATCAAAAAGACCCTCAATGGTGTTCTTCTTTCGTCTGGTAAAGGCTTTAAAGTGAAAATACTTTGTATTTCTATCTCCATGCTTTAACCAAAGGGCCCTACTTCTTTGCTCCAATAGATCTCTCGTTTTTTCTCCACACAATTAAGGTCATGTTCAAGCCGATTTCTAGTGAGCCAATCTTCCATTTTTACTGAATTTGCCAGGCTTCCAATTTTCTCCTTTAGCTCCTTAGTTCTTGCTATCAACTCACTTTTTTGCTTTTTGTTCCAGAATTTGAGTTTTTGCCCACAATTAGCAAGCAGCCGGGTGAGATTTTGAATCCGATTGCTCGTATCATTTTGTCCCCAAACCTCCTCAATGATCTTATGGCACTCTTCATTATCCGCCCAAGCTTGTTCAAAATAAAATCTACCGCCCCATTTTTTTTTATTGAAATCTTCTCCATTATCCTCAAATTGAGCATGAAGAAGTAAATGCCTATGATTCGAATTCCACCAATTTAGGAGGGACACCGTATTCTTCTTAAATTTCTTATGCCAAGCTGAGTTACATAAAATTCGGTCAAGTTTTTCAAAAACTAAGTTAGCTGCCCGACCATTGCACCAGGTAAATCCATCTCCCTCAGCTTGTATTTCCCGTAATAGACAATTAGAAATGGCCAGGCGAAAGTTTCTCATTAAGTAATCTGGTTTGGGACCTCCTCCTTTTTTATCGTTATGGCTGATAATCTCATTAAAATCTCCACCGCAAACCCAAGCACCTGAAAACATGTTTTTGAGACGATTCAATAGCTTCCAACTTTCTAATCTTCCTCCCAAATCTGGGCTGCCATAGAAACCAGTAAAGCGCCAAGTAAAGCCAAGATTATTTTCAACAAGAGCATCAATATGAGATCCCTTATAAGACTTTATCTGAACCATATAATCCTTAGACCAAAGAAGAGCCAAACCTCCACTCTTGCCTTTAGCATCCACTGTAAAACAACCATCAAAGCCTAACTGAATTCGAACAAATTCCATACGGGCACTAGTTAAGCGAGTTTCAGACCAAAATATCATCCCGGGATGATAATCCTTGACATGGGATTTCAAAGTGTTTAGAGTCAAATATGATTTAATAAATTTAAATATTACATAAATAAACTAATTGAAAAATAAGATATTTTTATATGGTTAGAGAATTTTAATTTTATTAAAAAAATAAAATAAAATAAGTTTGAAAATTTATGGTTTGAAACTCTAAAATTTCTATTCAAAACTAAACTAACCAATTTTTCAAATTTCATGTCATTTTTGCCAAAATATAATTTTAATAAAAAAAATGTATAATAAGATAAAATGTTAAACCTAACATATTCCTAATCTTATAATTTTAATTAATAAAATATATTTTAAAATAACAAATTCGAAAAAGATATGATATGGTTAGCAAATTTTGAAAATTGAACAAGATTATTTTAAAAGATAATATTCTAATATCAAAGTAAGATCATTCTACTTTAATAAAAAAAAATGTAATATCTGATCTTATAATTAAAATAAATAAAATAATCTAAAATTTCAAAATTAACCATAAGGCTATTTTTGTGAGAAGTCAAATTTTCAAAATTCAAAGCCTACTAATATCTAAAACTAATTTTAATTAATTAAAAAATTAATAAAATTAATTTTATTCTGAAAATTAGATTTTTAATTTAAAATTCAGATTCTACACAACATTCTACCAAAAACTGGCTTTTGTTTCAATGAAAAATAATTTTTGAATCAAAAGTTATAAAGAAAACAAGTTTGAGGCACAGGGGTATGCATTGCATACCCTGCGCGCGCGGAAGCAAGGAGACAGTCGAGACAGAGGCTGCAAGCAGCCTCATTTGACCGAGGGACACGGGCGTGAGCTGCCCTTTAGACAGGGGCTGTGTTTGAGAAACCTCGGTCAGCGCCTTGTCTAATCGGGCTGCTGTCCGAGCGTCCCAGACCCTTGTGCGCTCCCGTGAGTGATTCAAATCCTAATATTTTCGTTCAAATTCGAAAAATCATATCTAATTCATAAAAAGTCCAAATTAGGTTCTGTAAAAGCCTAAATTTATTAATTTTTTGTCTACTTTCCAGTAAAAAATAATTTCAGATCGAAATAAAAAATATTTCAGTAACATACATTGCGATTTCTAAACTATCATCAAAGAAGCACATAAACCACATGAAACCATCCAAATCAATGCAAATCATCGTTTTAATTCATATTTCATGAAAGTAAATCATTACCATGGCTCTGAGGCTAGTTGTTGGAATTTGTTTTACTAGAATCTAGATTTACTAACAAGTATGTTTCATTAACATCCTAATATGAATTTCTAAAACAATGAAATAAACACATATAAAGTTTAAGAAACCTTACATTGGGTGCAGCGGAATAATATGTCTCCTTCCGCTCAGATCTCTAACCCTTGTATCCTGTTTGTCGCAGAGTATCACCAAGATCTGAGCCCGAATGTCCTTCTCTTCAGTTTGGATTCTTCACAATCTTCCAGACTATGATTGAGATACCACTTGATGTGTGTGGGCACTCATTCTATCACTCAAGGGTTCGAAAATTTGAAGAAGAAAAGAGAGAGAGAGAGAGAGGTTCGGCTATGACTATAGGTTAGGAGGCTCAATTTTTTCTGAAGGCAAAAAAATTCATCTATTTTAAGTGTGAGCCATCACTATCTATTTATGGGTAACCACTAGGTTTAGGTTAGGAATTACTAGGCATTAAAATAATGAAAATATTAGGTGGAAAATCATTTTAAGTGGCCGGCCATAGGTTAATGGGCCCCACTTGGTATTTTTCTAATTTTAACAATTTTCATTTTCTCAAAAACGCCAATTTTCTAATTCTAACCATTTAAATTCCAAAACTAATTATTTAATAATTAAAATTAATTATCAAATAATATTGCCATTTAATATATTTATTAATTAGACATAATAAAGTCTTCCAATTAATAAATAAAACCTAGAATCTCTTTTCTTCATAATTTAGCCCTTGCTTAGTGAAAATTCATAAACTAGATATAGTCTAATTTTAGAATTATAATTGATTAATTAAAATCAATTATTTGAGTCTTACAAGCAGTATGGTCTCAACTAGAATGGAGATCATGGGCCTATATAACCGAGCTTCCAATAAGCTGAACTAGAATTTACCAAGTAAATTCCCTAACTTATTAATCCAACTTATTAATCCCTTGTTGCATCCACTCATAGAACTTGGAATTGCACTCTCAGTCATATAGAACGCGCTATATATTCCACCATATAGATACGCTATCACATTTAACCATCGTTATAATCTTAATAATCAAAGATCCTCTATAGATGATTTACACCGAGTAGGGATAAATTACCGTTTCACCCCTCAATGTATTTTGATGGTTAAAACACTTAGCTACCTGTAAATGATATTTCAGTGAACTAAAATATAATCACTGAAACAAGAGCTCTTCCATTTACTTCTATTTAGCCAAGCTCGAAGGAAATCATCGTTTCACTTCTAAATACCTACAGAAGCTATAGATACCATATCTATGTTTAGCGCTCCCACTCAGTCATACTACCATGTTCCCAAAATGTACGTATCACCCTTACCAGAAAGTAGGCTTAACTAACAAATCAAAGAACATGAATAACACTCTTGAGATTGAACCTAAGCATATCAGGATTAAGATCTTTTGATCTAAGATCAACTAGTGATATTGACTCAGAAAGATACAACGGTAAGATTATAATATCTTAACCAAGATCAATATCGGTCCAGTCCAATGTATACTCCATACATTCGAAACTAGTATACTTTGCCAATGTTCTGGAAAGAACATAACACTTATGCAAAGTGTAAGTACACTAAATCGCTGATTACCACATCAGTGTAAAATCCAATGCACTGATGAAACAGGGACTTTATCTTTCGAAGCATATAATCACAATCACATTCGACTGTGTTGACATCACTGTAATTGTGAATAACTATATGTTCTTGACTTAATAGATTTTGTATATATATATATTAAACCATAAACATGAAAACAACATGTAAACATAAATGACTTCTAATTTTTTATTGATAACAAATCAGATTAGATTGGAATGGGTTTTATTTAGGGCATAAAATAACACTATTTGTGTGTAGACACTTCATGATGAGAGATATCCATCGAATATTAAATCCCATTTTTCCCATGACAACAGCCAAAAAAGACCATCCCACCCGATCAAAAGCTTTACTCATATCCAATTTAAGTGCAGTATAGCCTTATTTGGAACCCTTCTTACGATGCTTGAGACTGTGAACCATTTTAAAGGTAAGCAAGACATTGTTCGTACTCAAACGATTAGAGAAAAAGAAACTTTGAGTTTCAGATATAACACTAAGGAGAACATCCTTTAAGCAGATAAGCAACATCTTAGAAATAATCTTGTATATGACATTACAGAGGCTAATTGAAAAAAAATCTTTCATAGACAGTCTTTTTAACTTTTGGAATCAAAGTTAACAAAGTCTTATTAAAAGTTGCTGGGTTACCTCCATCATTAAAGACATGAAGAACCACTTTAGAGACCTAATTTCCAACAATGTGCCAATGATGCTGGTAGAACATAGCTGACATGCCATCAATACCTAAGCTTTTATCGGAACCCATCATTTTCAATGCAAAAAGAACCTCATCCAGTGTGAAATCTCACATTAAAAAAAGTATTATAAGCAGCAATGACTGTGGTAGGAATAGTGGATAATACATGAGATAATGCCCAATGATCCTCTTCTTGTGCCGTAAAAAGATTATCAAAATAAGCTTAGATGATGTCTGAAATACCATCCCTTGAAGTGATAACATAACAATGATTTAATTTTATTATTAAAGTTTCTAGCATCAGCCTTAGGATAGAAAAACTTAGTGTTACGATCACCAGATTGCAACCATTCAACCTGAGACCTTTGCTGCAAATATTGTTCTTTGTTAGCTAAGAGTTCGTCAAGGATGGATTCTAGAATTTGTACACTTTGCAAATGGCCAGGAGCTGTGTTCAAAGAAGTTTGAAGTTGTTTGACTTGCTGTTGCACTTAAGAGATGTCATTTTTTAGTTTCCTAAATTTCTCAACATGCCAATATTGCAGTCGAGTTGCACAATTTTGTATACTAAAAAAAATCAGAGAGAATATCACCAGATGAATTCTGCAACCAGCAACGAGAAATAATCTCAACACAATCAATATCGTTGAGCCACATCTTATTAAAATGAAATTAAGATCTATGTTTTGCAATTGGTTCGGATGACATTGAGAAACATACCTTAACTAAAAGGTCTTGGTGGTCTGAACCATAATGGTCAAGATGTGTGAGTGTTGGAAGTAAGAGGCTGTCAGGATAAACCTTATTAGTAAAACACCAATCCAGTTATTCTTTCAAAGCAACAAGATTTTTCTTGTTTTTAGCCCAAGTAAAGTCATCACCAACAAAAGAAAGTTCAGATAAAAAACATCGGTCTAAAATGGTTCGAAAAGCACACATCTGATTGTCTTACCTAAGTGGCCCACTATTTTTGTGAGTGTGTGAAAAAATTTCATTCAAATCACCAACAAACATTCAAGGATCAAGGGGAGAAATATCATCAAGACGATTAATCAGAGCCCAAGTATTCTTCTTATTAACCGATTTAGGAAAACCATAAACAATCGAGAAATGCCATCTAGGGCCATCATCATAAGACACATAACAATCAAAATGATTTGTATTCATTAAACGTAAAGATACATCAACATTGTCTTGACATAATAAACATAATTCTTCCTTTGAAACCAACAGGAGAAACTTTTAAACCATTACTAAAATGTAAAGACTGTTTAAACTGATTAAGAGCACTAGTAGAAGCTTTTGTTTCCATGAGAAATAGCAGTTGGGGAGTTTGCTCACGAACAAGCAAACACAAGCGACATAATGCATTCTAGCTTATGATATTCATGGTTGTGAGCAGGGTTTCTTATCGGTAGCCCCCACTGGAAAGGATGGCAGTGACTCAGTAGAATCTATTGATACAGAAGAAACTTGTTGAGATAGGGTGCCATCAATAGCTAAATCACTTTGTTTATTGCCTCTACATTTTTTCAATATGTTCCTGAAGTTATTATGATCAACTTACCTTTTGAAAATCGTGTTATTATCCCATAGTTATGATCAACTTCACCAATTTGAACTGATTACCTTTTGTCTTTGTAGCAGTAATGATAACATCTGAACTTTAGCAGAAAAATCCGAAAGTTGATAACCAAATGAGTTGCCAACGCGGAGATCAGTAGGGGTAAATGTGGCAACAATGATAGTGATAACTGATCTACCCTTTGCCTTTGTAATAGTAATGGCAACATTTGAATTTGTAGCAAAAAAGCCCAAAAACTGAAGGCCAATTGAGTTACCAATGGGGAGATCAGAAGGGGGATAAGTGGCAATAGTGTTAGTAATAACATGGGTGTAGGAATAGGAATTAAATTGGTTATGGATGGAGTTAATGTCAGCATTAGTATTAGGGAGAAAACCATTAGCAAAGGATGGAAATTTTGATTGGTAGTATGATGGGAAAGGTGAAGGAAATTCAGGTACTATCTCCTTAAAAACGAGTCTTTGAGGTATGTTTTGAGGAAGATTAAACATTTGTGAGAGGTGATGGATGAGGAGTAGAACCAAGAGCCAAGTGTTTATGTGACATTAAAGGAAGGAAAGATGAGCTAATGGATTTTCTTACAAGCAGGTTAAGAAAGGGTAAGCATTGGCCTTAGAAAAGTCATTCCGATATCGATCATACCCCAACTTAGGCAACTTTCACCAATCATTTCAGGGCCATATGGGAGTTCAGGATCGATTCTATCGTCAATCAACTCAAGGAACGAAGCACATCATTCAAAGGATGTCCCAATAGACCACACATGAAGTAAAAGATAGGAAGATTTTCGTAACAAAATTCTAACCAATGTTCATCCCGAATCTTAGGGAGATTGACCGATTTTCCTCTCATGATTGGTTGATTGATATCAATCTAATATCTAGTACAAATGAAAGGGCCCCATCCTTCATGAAGAGGGTCCTCATGAACGTTAATGTATTCTCCAATCCATTCTTCAACCTTTTTAGCAAGAGCCCGAGATTTACTTAAAAATGGGAGTCGATGAGTCTGAACCCAGAACTGAACTCTATGTAACTCTGCCTTAAAGACATTAAGCAGAACAATTGGTGAGTGTAAAACAACGAGATTGTTGTTGAAGGGCCAAGGTTCACCATCGAGAATCCTGTGCTTATACACTGGACAACCAAGAGTTAATAAAAATAAATTAGAGTGCATTTCAAAGATGAATTTCAAACCAACATTTGTTAGTCCAAAAATCTCCCATTTTCTTAATAAAGGTTTTGGGATTGATGACATTACATAGACAACAAGCAACTAAAAAGAATTTTGTGTTTTGGTTAGGATGATTGAGATCAGTCTCAGTAAAAGTATGGATCACTCTCTTCATCTCCAATAAAGCTAGTATGGAACTCATATCTTTGATTATTAAATTCATAAATGAAGAAGACTCAGTTAGTGAAAATAAATAACAAAGGAACATAGCAAAAAGACTCTGATCATGAGAATAAATAGGAATCAGGGTATATCGATGAAGCATGAGAGGATGGAGATCATGGAGGTACACGGTCGGAGGTTGGCTTAGTTGTGGAAGTTCATGGGTTGAGCATAAGAGACGGAGAAATGAGAAATAAGGCTTCGAGGGAGAAACGAAAAATAACTACAACATAGCAATAACCCCACTCAAACACTTTTTATTATGAGTTGTATGGTATGAAAATCAATAATGATTTTATTTTTCTAACTCTAGTTTTATTATTTTAATTTTAATTATAATGTTTAAATAATTATATTAGGACATTTTACAATTTTGTATACATTATTTTAATTAATTACAAAATATGTGCAAAAAAATTTATTATCATTTCCTCATACATTTTCATATATAATTAAAAACTTTTTTTCAATTTTTTTTTATAATATATGTGGTAATAATTATTGATTATTATATATATGGTAATATTGGCTATGTTTATTTTTATGTTTACAATTATAATAAACATACCAATAATATAAAATATTTTATATATGTGTTTATTTTATTTTCTATTAATTAAACATACTAATTTAATAAACAAAATAATAATATTCAGATAGGTTTAATCTATTACTTTATGTGTGTTATGTTTATTTTTTAGTAATTTTTTAAGATATAAATAATATATATATATAAATTGTTTATCTTTATCTTTTTCTTTGTTTATTGTGTCATGTTTATTTTTTCTAATTAAATAATTTTTGGAGTTTATAAAGTTATGTTTGTTTATTTATTTTTTGATGTAAGAATTATACTTTTATAGAAAATTCATTCACTAACTCATTAGAAAATAATCAATATATAAAAACAATAGAAAGAAAATATACTTATTTTGGTATAATATAAATTGGCTATGTTTATTTTTATGTTTACAATTATAATAAACATACTAATAATATAAAATACTTTGTATATATATGTTTATTTTGTTTTCTATTTATTAAATATACTAATTTAATAAACCAAATAATAATATTCACATATGTTTATTATATCACTCTATATGTCTATATGTCATGTTTATTTTTAGTAATTTTAAGTATTGATTTATATTTATATACATTAATGTTTATAGTATTGATATTGTATTTTATTAAAAAAAGAATCTTATTAAATTATAATAATTCATACTAAAATAGATAATAAAAATTTATTTTTTAATAAAAAAAATATTTAACTTGTTTATTTTTATAAAACTGTTTAATTAATTTTACGAAATTGTTTATTTTGAGTTTTGAAATTCCGTATTTTAATATTCCCAGTTTGATTATTTAATTAAATGATTAATTAAATGCGGAATAATAAAACTGGTACTGAAAACAGTTTTCTGTAGTTACAGAATGCAACTCTGTAACTCCAGAGAAACCCAGAAAAATAAACAGTGCATAAAAGTAAAAACACACAAGATTTTTGTACGTGGTTTCAACAATCCTTTCAGATTGTTACTAGTCCACGGGGCCACGCCCAGAGATAAGATTCATTAGATCGGTATCAAAAATACAAAGTAATTGACTTATGCATAAATAGACTCCCTCTTATTGTATGCCGCAAGCTTGATGTATTCCACCTACTAACCGAATCTTGATAAAACTCCAAGTGCTCGAACTCCCTTCGATCACCTTGAAGAGTGCTTGAATCCTCCCGATTCAAGGCTTAAAGGCTATCTCCCGAAAGCCTATACAACCATCTCCCGAAGGTTGTGTGCTTGTATCCTCCCGATGCAAGACTTCAAAAGCAATCTCCCGAAAGCTTGTAAATACCCTTCTCCCGAAGGTGCACTGATGTTCTTCTTCGTTGTAGACTTGAATACAGACTCAAGACAATACAAACAACAAATAAACAGAGTAAGAGTAGAACAACTCTTCTCTACAAAACAAAGACACTCTTTTCTTATGATATGAAAGTGAATAAAAGAGTTAACATAACAAAGACACTCTTTCCTTAAGATATGAATATAATTCTAAGTGTATGAAAGAGATACAAAACCTAGCTACTATAAGATGTATTTATAATGAATATACATCTCATAGACTTTACATTCGGTACGAACAAGACCTCAACCCACTAGAAACTTCCCTAAAATAATTCTTCAATCACCAGAATTTCCGTTTCGTACCTACGTAATCGTGGGCAGTAACTACAACTTTCCTTTTATAGAAAAGGAAAGTTTAGCTCCGATTTTCTCTTCAAGAAACCTGATCTTAGAAAATGGGAAACTCAACACAAGATCAGAATAACAGCTGGTTAGCAAAGAATCAATGTGTAATCAAAACTTACCATTTTTACCTCAATTTCCATAAATAGGAAAGCTAGTCAACTTTCCTTCCAAGTTTAGATTTACACAAATATGGAAACCATATCACTATATGCCAGCCGAAATATATATTAAATAATAAAATATTTTTGTCAATTAAATATGCCAAAAATGGAATTAACAATCTCCCCCTTTGGCACTTTGATTGACAAAACATTTTATTATGAGAAAACCTGCATCAAGTGTTAGAAACCAAAGCAAATAGCTTTTTAAAGATACAAGAGTATAGAAAATACTCCCCCTGCATGAAAGCTCTCTAACACATAAAACATAGAACTTTTTTTGGACGGAAAAGCTTGCAAACCGAAGAACACAACTTTTTAAATGGAAAAGTGTTAAACCACAAACAAGCAACTCCCCCTAAAACCAAGGGTCCAGAGTTGTAACAAAAAGTTCAATGAATCCAAAAAAATACTACTCCCCCTTTTTGTCTATCAAGGAGCCAAAGATAACAAAAACAAACATGGATAAAGTCATAAGTTCAAATAAACATTAATAAAAAGCAAAAGATAAAAGATTGAACCACTTATTCATCATCATTGGGTCGGAAGTATTTCATGATGCTGTCCATCTTCCTCAGAAGGTGGCTCGACTGGTCTCCATTCTTCCCAAACGCAAATTGAATTCTGCCATTTCTGTAGAAGCAGAAGTTGAAGCTGATGCAGCAGCAGGATCATTTGTAAGACCAGGGGAAGCAGACCGAGCCTTTCTTTGAGCAGCTTTTCCTTGAGGAGGCTTCTCAGGAATTTTGAAAGTGGTTCCAACAGCAGGCATCTCAATTGATTCATTCTCAAGAATCAATTCCTCTTGATCAGATAAAATTTTATAGATTAAGTGAGGAAAAATGAGATTGAGCCTAGGTTTCTTACCCTTTCGAAGAGAGACAATTTTCTCCCAAATCATGTCAGCCAAATCAATTTTAGCACTAATTGAAACTTTATACAAAAAGAAAGCAAGTTCATTCGAAACATTTACCGGATTGGAGCAAGGAAACCAATTGGATAGGGCAAACCTCATGAGAGCAGCATGTTGATAGGTGAGTTGAGACATATGCATGGTGTCGGAGAGTTCAATTTCATTATCACCCGAGAGATAATCGAACACCTTTTGACGATCAAACTCCACATCAGTTGGCTCAATTCCCATAGGCAAATTGAGAGCCTCAGCAACATCCTTCACAGTAAAGGAATACCAGTGTCCTCTGACAAAAACAGAGGTCCTCTTTCTTTTCTGTGGAAGAACAGGATTAGAGACAATGGGCCTTTTTCCTTTGTCCTTCTTTGGAACAGCAGGAGGGACTGGAGCAGATTCTGTAGTGACTGGTTCAGTTTCTGGTTCTTCACTCTCGGATCCAGAATCATCAACTACAGGAAGATCTTTGGGCACAAATTCTTCACTTGAATCGGACAAGCCCTCTGAATCATGATCCTCCTCACTTTCTTCTGGTTCAGAATCCGAGGAAGAGACCGAATGGGGATTCTCCTTGAGATTTTTGGCCTTTGAAGATGAAGAAACCACCTTTTTCCCTTTGGATGCGATTTTAGGTTTAACCACTTCAGGCTTTTTAGGAGTGGAAACCTTGGACCTTGTTCGAGAACTCACCGTGGGCAAGGTCACCAAAGCTTGGTCGACATTAGGAGCACCATTCGAAGAAGAGGACTTCGACAATGTGTGATCGGATGAATGGGATTCATCATGATCACCCAACCCAGGTGTTGGAGAAGCAATAGGAGAGGCACCAACAAGAGGAGATGAGAATTTTGCCATTGATTTTCGAGCTTGGGTCTTCGATTTCTTGGCAGACTTCGTCGGAGCAGAAGACGAACCAGAAGCTCCGGTTGCTGGTGCAGGCGGCGCAGGCGGAGAGATCGAAGATGCAGAGGCAGAGCCACGAGAGGGCTTCTTGGACGGTTGGGCATTCTTAGTTTTGGCCATTTTTTCTCTGAAACCCTAGAACACAAACACTCTTACACTTTGAAAAATGTTAGACCTTGAGAGAAAAAAAAATGGAAAGAGAAGAGTGAGTGGTGATCGTGGGTGAGTGGGTAGTTGAGCATATATAACATTTGATTTTACTTACCCAAAATCAGAAAAAACTAAAAAGAAAAGTAACTTCCTTACCTTTGACTCACGTGTGGAAAGAAAAAGGAAACCAAAAAAGGTTTTTCAAAAAATGGTCAATGTTTCCTTAAATGGAAAAAAGAAACCAAATATCCCCACAAAATCTAAGAAATAAAAACCCCACCAAATCCGAAATTGCCACCAAAAAGGAAACAAAAAATAATTAATTATTTAAGTACAAGTTTCCTAAAAACTCCAAAATAAGACCAAATCTACACAAATAAAGGAAACACAAAATAGAGTATACAATTAAAACATGTTTCCATAAAATGAAAAACTAAAAGAAAAAATGTACAAGGATTCGAAAAAATTCGAAAAAAAATATGCCCCCCTTTTTCTTTTATTTTTTCAAAAAATGCCCCCCAAAGAAAAATTGCAAATAAAGAACAAGAGAACACACCAAGACACAAAAAAACACTAATCACCACTTAAGAGCAAAAATTGTGTCTAAGAACATAATGAAACATAACAAAAAATAACAAAATTTTTAACAAAGCTCACTTGACAACTCGAGCACGAACCCTTTTTTTTTTTTTTGATTAAAAGACAGAAAAATAAAATAACCTTGATATTTTTGCAACTAGAATTCACAATGTCCATTTGTCTTTGTCCCTGATGAAAAAATCAAACTCATAAGAATAGTCAGAAATTATTTTATCAAACTAATGATGTAATAGAATGAGGTCATACCGATTCACAGGAAAAAAAATTGACTCCGTCACCAAGAATATTAAAGCACATCAAACAGTATGTAACAGCTTTATAATACCATTTTTGAGAAGAAACAATTTTTTACCACAAACTGTGTCAAGCATTAGTGTGTGAAAGTGTAAGCAGGGAACATTGCCCAATTTGTCAAAAAGACTTTTTCTGATAAATTGTACCCATAGGAGACGCTGTCACACTACCTCAATGGTAGCCCTTTTCAATGGTAGCGTATCTTCTACATAACTCCTAATTACATAGTTCCAACTTACTCAGAGATGGCTTTCACACATTGAGATAGGTAGCTCTATTCATCCAATGGAGCTTTAACACACAGTTTTTGAACAACATTATTCGAAAATGGTAGCTTACATAACACTGTTTGATGAACCTGAATATTCCTGTGAGGAGTGAACAATTTTCCTGACAAACCTGTATGACATCATAACATTACAACATTAGCAATAAAATAATGACTGAAATTCTTATAGGGTTGAAATTTTCTTCTAGGACAAAGACAAGACATTATGAACTCTAAGACAACTCAAATATCAAGGATTATGAAAAACAAAAGCATTAAACAGTACAAACCCCTAAGGATTTCCTTAGAGAAATAAATCGGATCGAGTCAAGAGCCTTAGTAAAAATATCTGCAATTTGTTTGCTAGTTTCAACATATTCTAAGACAAGAATTTTATATTCCACAAGCTCTCTAATAAAGTGATGACAAATGTCTATGTGCTTTGTGCGAGAGTGTTGAACAGGATTCTTAGAAATGTTTATAGCACTAGTGTTATCACAGAAGATGGTTAAAGTTTTCAAATCAAACCCATAATCAGCCATCATTTGTTTCATCCATAACAATTGGGTACAACAACTACCCGCCGCAATGTACTCTGCCTCAGCTGTGGACAGAGAGATTGAGTTTTGCTTCTTGCTATGCCATGAAACCAGATTGTTTCCAAGATAGAAACATCCACCACTAGTACTTTTTCTATCATCTGCATTACCTGCCCAATCAACATCACTAAAGCAAACAAGGTTAGAATTAGTGTCTTTTGAAAACCAAATCCCAAAATCAATAGTGCTATTTACATAGCGAATGATTCTTTTCACAGCAGAAAGATGGGATTCCAGGGGATTTGCCTGATATCGTGCACAAACACCAACACTATAACAAATGTCAAGACGACTAGCAGTAAGATAAAGCAAACTACCTATCATACTTCGATACAAAGTTTGATCTACCTTTACTCCTTGTTCATCTTTGCTTAATTTCAAAGTTGTGCTCATGGGAGTGTTGGTATGTTTGGCTTTCTCAAGACCAAACTTTTTCACCAAATTCTTTGCATACTTGCTTTGAGGGACAAAAGTTCCCTCATCTGATTGCTTCACTTGAAGACCGAGAAAATAAGTGAGTTCACCTACCATACTCATTTCGAACTCCTTTTGCATTTGGGAAACAAAAACCTGCACTTCAGAGTTAGAAGTAGTTCCAAAAACAAGATCATCAACATATGAAAAAATAATATCAAATTGAATGTGTGTGATGAACTGTGTTTTAATAACATTTCCTTTTCTATAACCATGAGAGTGTAAAAACTCAGATAGACGCTCATACCAAGCACGGGGTGCTTGTTTCATGCCATACAAAGCCTTGTCTAAAACATGATCAAGAAGGTGGGAATCCTTAATCGCTCCATTTTGTTGTGGGATTTTAGGAGCAGAAAGATTATGAAAAATACCATAGGATTTACAGAATTTACCATACACAGTATTTTCAAAATATTTTCCATGATTACTCTTACCACGAACTATCTTACCAATGTTGCAATCTTTTTGAACTTTTAATTTCAAGCAAAGATACTTAAGAACATCAAAAGTATCAATGTTTTCTCTAAAAAATTCTACCCATGAAAACCAAGAGAAATCATCAACACACATAAAAATATACCTCTTACCATTCAAGCTTTCAACCTGGATTGGACCCATTAAGTCCATATGTAGGAGTTCGAGAACTCTGGAAGTATTCACATCAGAAACACTCTTATGAGAAATTTTCAATTGCTTACCAAGCTGACATGGTCTACATTTTCCCAAGGACTCCTTACCTAATTTAGGTAATCCTCGAACAATTCCTGCATTAGACAATCTCCTCAGATTTTTAAAATGAATATGACCAAGTTTTTCATGCCATAAATCAGTGGTGTTAATAACAGAGTGATAAGTAGCATAGGTAGTGATGGTGTAACAGTTATCATTAGATCTGAACCCTTGCAAGACAATTTCACCAAGAATATTATACACATAACAATGATTACTATAAAAGCTCACAGTATAACCCTGATCACAAATTTGACTAATGCTAAGAAGATTAGCTTTTAGTCCATCAATCAACATGACATTCTTCAATCTAGGAAGCCCTTCGAAATTGAGAGTTCCTATCCCTATGACTTTTCCAACAAGACCGTTACCAAAAGTAACTTCTTCACACTGCATTGGTCTGATGTTCTCAAGATATTCTTTTTCACCTGTCATGTGTCTAGAACACCCACTATCAAAGTACCACATGTTAGTAGCAATAGTTTTAAAACAAGAAGAACCTACCAAGCATTTATTTTTGACAACCCATTTTTGTTTTTGTAAAACATGTTTATTTCCAAGGTAATTAGATTTAAACATGTTTTGCATAGTGATGCATTTAGGTCGAATGTGACCTTTTCTCCCACAAAAATGGCAAATAGGGATGAAACGTCTTCCATTCCCTTTAGAATTGTCAAACTTACCGTGGTGCTTCTTTTCTGTAACAGCAGAGTGCTTTGTTGTAGAGACAGAAACCTGCGAGGTAGAAATAGTTCTTCCAGAAACAAAACTATTAGATTTAACAAAAGTGGTATTAGAATTAGGTTGATTAGAAACATAACCCAGACCAACATGATTGGTTTGGCCAGATTTTTGAATTTTTTCAAAGATGGTGGAACCTGGATTTAGCATTTTCACATTCTTTTTAATGTTATCAAGTTCCTTGGTTAAAGAAATAATTTTAGACTCTTTTAAAGATAGTTCAGATTCACAACATTTAAGTTTATCTTCCAACTCATTAATGTTGTTACACAAGACTTTATTATCTTTAACCAGGGAGCGATTTTCAGCACATTTTTCCATCAACTTACCAAATATTACCTTGTAGGATTCAACCATAGAATTCTCATCAATTTCTGACTCATCTGATTCGGATCTAGATTCTTTCTTGTTGTCATCGATTGAGGTATTATTCATGCACATGAATTTTCCTTTTTCCTGCAAGTTTCTTGACAAAACACTTGTTAGAGCAACTTTTTCTTTTTCATCTTCACTACTTTCAGAATCATCACTCCAAGGAACATTCAATCCCTTTTTATTTTTCTTTAAGGTATTGGCACATTCAGATTGAATATGACCATACCCTTCACACTCTCTGCAACGAATACTTTTGTTAGATGAAAAAGGTTTAGAGGGATTGTTACTTGAAATGTTACCATTTGAGTTCTTTGAAAAGTTCATTTTATTTCCAACAGATTTCATGTATCTTTGGAAATTTTTTGCTAACAAGGCCATTTCATCATCATTTTCATCATCAGAAACAATAATTTCAGAATCATTGAAGGCATTACCATTGATTTTCTCATTCGAGAGACTTTGCTTACTCTTTTTCTTGATCTGTTGATTCAACTCAAAAGTTCTTAAAGATCCCATGAGTTCCTCAACTTTCATTTTGCCAAAGTCTTTTGCCTCTTCCATTGCAAGCAATTTTGTATCAAACCTGTCAGGAAGAACTCGAACAATTTTTCGAACCAAGACAGATTCATCTAATTTTTCTCCCAAGGCAAAGAATTCATTAGAAATATTAGATAATCTTTCATAAAAATCATTTAAAGTTTCAGTATCTGACATTCTCAATTCATCAAATCTAGTTTGCAACATGGTAAATCGTGATCTCTTTACATCAGGAGTACCTTCAAATTGAATTTGAAGGATTTCCCATGCTTCCTTTGCAGATTCACAAGATGAGATTAATTTAATAAAACCTTCACCAACACCATTAAAAATAGCATGTAAAGCTTTATTATTATAACCAGACAATTTTTCATCTTCAGTGGTCCAACTGAGTTCAGATTTTACCTGAGTATTACCTTTTTCATCATTTTCAGTAGGTTGACACCAACCTGTAAGAATAGCTCTCCATGCCTTCTCATCTTGCGATTTGATGAATGCTCTCATCCTGACCTTCCAATAAGTATAATTCGACTCATTTAACAGAGGAGGTCGAGAGATAGAGCTTCCTTCTGCAAACAAAGACATCTCACACAAAACAAGTTAAACGGAATAACCTCAAGATCTCACTAAGAATTTAGTGACTTGCTCTGATACCAATTGAAATTCCGTATTTTAATATTCCCAGTTTGATTATTTAATTAAATGATTAATTAAATGCGGAATAATAAAATCGGTATCGAAAATGTTTTCCGTAGTTACAGAATGCAACTCGTAACCTGCAGAAACCTTAAAAACAAACAAGGCATAAAAGTAAAAACACACAAGATTTTTGTACGTGGTTTCAACAATCCTTTCGCATTGTTACTAGTCCACGGGCCACGCCCGCAGATAAGATTCATTAGATCGGTATCAAAAATACAAAGTAATTGACTTATGCATAAATAGACTCCCTCTTATTGTATGCCGCAAGCTTGATGTATTCCACCTACTAACCGAATCTTGATAAAACTCCAAGTGCTCGAACTCCCTTCGATCACCTTGAAGAGTGCTTGAATCCTCCCGATTCAAGGCTTAAAGGCTATCTCCCGAAAGCCTATACAACCATCTCCCGAAGGTTGTGTGCTTGTATCCTCCCGATGCAAGACTTCAAAAGCAATCTCCCGAAAGCTTGTAAATACCCTTCTCCCGAAGGTGCACTGATGTTCTTCTTCGTTGTAGACTTGAATACAGACTCAAGACAATACAAACAACAAATAAACAGAGTAAGAGTAGAACAACTCTTCTCTACAAAACAAAGACACTCTTTTCTTATGATATGAAAGTGAATAAAAGAGTTAACATAACAAAGACACTCTTTCCTTAAGATATGAATATAATTCTAAGTGTATGAAAGAGATACAAAACCTAGCTACTATAAGATGTATTTATAATGAATATACATCTCATAGACAGCTTACATTCGGTCTGAACAAGACCTCAACCCACTAGAAACTTCCCTAAAATAATTCTTCAATCAGTCCAGGAATTTCCGTTTCTGTACCTACAGAATCGTGGGCAGTAACTACAACTTTCCTTTTATAGAAAAGGAAAGTTTAGCTCCGGTTTTCTCTTCAAGAAATCTGATCTTAGAAAATGGGAAACTTAACACAAGATCAGAATAACAGCTGGTTAGCAAAGAATCAATGTGTAATCAAAACTTACCATTTTTACCTCAATTTCCATAAATAGGAAAGCTAGTCAACTTTCCTTCCAAGTTTAGATTTACACAAATATGGAAACCATATCACTATATGCCACCCGAAATATACATTAAATAATAAAATATTTTTGTCAATTAAATATGCCAAAAATGGAATTAACAAGTTTTAATAAATATATTTTTTTTATTTAATGATTAAAATGTATGGTTTCATGTAATAAGTTTTTAAAATAATTTTTTCTGGCACAGTTTTTGTAATTATGTTGTTTTTATTGTACATTTATGAAAAAAGCCTATTAAGTATTCCAATATAAATAAGTTATGTGTACAAAAGTGTATACATAAACAATCAAGATAGTTATTTATTGTAGTAAGAAATAGATAATACCTTAAATTTAATAACTTGATAGTTTTACCACTAAATTTTTAGTTTGAAATAGACTACAAGTGAGATTATAGTTGTGAAGTTTAGCCATAATCATATATACATATTCATATAATTTTTTTTAATAGTATATATGGAATATTCATGAGTTATATTATTAGTGAAATTCGCTTCATGCTATTTTTAATTTTATATTATAAAAAAGCTTAAATATTTTTCTTACTTATAATCATTTTAAATTTCTTTTTACTATTTTTGTTGAAATGGCCTGATCATCTTTTCTTGTGGGCCATTGCTTTTGACCTAATAATGTGCTAGCAGTTCCAAATCAGGCCATGTTCTTTCTTGGCCATCTACTATTCATCTACCTCATAGTTTGATGATCTCATCCTCTATCTAAATCATAAATCTCCCATAATCATATTTATTTTCTTCTGTTTGAACTTATTTCAAATGACCATATAGTCATCGATGATTAGTCGGAATGTATATGGTGACTAGTAGTTGCAATTGTAGGTATATCAACATACAAGGTTTTTTTTTGGTAATTAAAATTAAACATGATTAACAAAGTAGCAATCCACAATAGGTGATGGTATTTTCTTGAACCAGGATAGCTTATTGTCTAACCGAAGGACATACTTTGTCAAAACCATGCGCTGTAGAATTTTTATCCCGAGTCACACATAGGACAAAATTACCTCCGAAAACTTAGACAATAAAACTACAACGTAATCAAATAACACCCCATCACATTGAAAAAAATACTTTCCTAATATAAAATCAAGCGATCATATCTTTATATATTAAAAGTGCCTATCTAACAGCATTTCTTGGTTTAACAGAATATACTTAAAAATAAAAAAATATTCTGTTAAATTTAACGATTAGGTTTGATCTCCCGTTAACAAATAAACCCAATAATTAAACCCAAAAAATTAAACAATCTTTTAAATATTAATAATCTCTTTTTAAATTAAAAAAAAATCATCTTAGCCACATATCTCTCTAACAAACCTATCTTAGGAGAATATTAATAATTTTTTTTTTTTTTTAAAAAAAAGAAAAATATAGATATTTACCTTATATGTTTATGATTATTTTTAGTTTTATTTTTAATTTTACCACCAAGAGGAGAAGGTTGAAAAATATTAGAATATGAAAATATTATTGGTGCTTATTAGTAATTTACAAAGAATGTGAAAGTCTATAAATATATAGTTGTGTAGCTATTATTAGATATGAAATGAGATAATAGAACTTTTTTCAATTAGAAGATTAATGTACATTTTACTATTAATAACATACATTATTATAACACAATTATGTTTTACTTACTAAATATACTTACACATATTTTATTTTTTTTAAAACAAATCGTTCAAATAATTATACTATTTTAATTATTAATTAAAATAAAAAAACTAAAATATTAAATAAAACTAATAGTACGTGGCTTGGCACGTAACGATCACCTAGTATATATATATATATATGAAAAAGAGTAACAAAATATATATTTTTTTAAAATTTAAAACAGATATGAAACAGAAAGTTACCTGGCATTAAAGAATGTTAAGAAAAATCATTAACATATATTTAAACATAATAATAATAAATAAACATGTTTAAAATCATTGCATTTAATCCCTCCTAGAACATAACATTAGACCTCACCTCCCAAAGGAAAGATCCTCCTCACCAACAGGATAATTTTAAAATACTTCATAAGAGTCCTATATTTTTTTTTTTTGTTTATTCAAATACTTCCTAAAATAGATTTCTTTATTTTGGGTTCTAAATACATTTTAAAAAAATGTTTTAACAACTAAAATTGTAATTAATTATATAAAGGACCAACAAAAATTAAATTGCAAAAGCAAATGAAGTATTAAGATAATCAAGTACTATTATTATATAGTGATAATTATTTTATTATTAATAAAATGTCTTTGTGGTGGTATTAGAAGAAATACTACATAAACTTGATAGTTGATAACAAAAATCTGCAATCATAATTTTTAGGCCAACTCCAAAGGAATATTAAAATGTCAAATTTTATTGAGATTTTATACTAAATTCATTTCATTTATATTTTAAAACTTATCATATATATAACATTGTTTATAGTGTTCCACTAATATTAGTGACACTATAAATTATACTAAATCTTTTTTATTAGTTTTTAATATTTAAATAATATATTTATAAGTTAACTTTTTTATATATATGTTATTTGTGTTTATTTATAATTTAATAAAATAATATAACAATAAAAAAAATGTAATTTTAGTATAATTTTGAATATTGTAATTGGAATAGAAAAAAAAAATATTGTGCTAGAATTTTATTATTTTTGTGTGATTTAAAACTAAATTTAACATTTATTTATTGGAGTTGCTTTAAGATATGCAGTTTTTCATTTTGAAATTAAGACACGTGATATAAGGCATGTGCACGATTTTGTGAGTCTAGGATCCATGTTTTGCTAAGCGTAGATGATAAGGTACATAAGGTAATAGAAAAAAAGAAAGACACGTGAGATGTTGGTCATGTGCTATTGCTGCTGAGTTAATATGATAGATACACAAGAGCTAGTTTGTTAATAATTAATAAAACGTGTTCTTCTATATCCTAAATTAAACATCCATTTATGGAATACCTAATCTTAAAATTACTACAAAAACGTGAAATTTCTTTTATTGACAAAATTCCATGACATGCCATGTTAAATAAATATCTAATACATACTATAATTTCTTAATCCACCAAATTATTGTTGTGCAATATTACTTCTTTATTATTATATAAATAAAGTGATTATTTAAAGAAAATTGTTGGTTTAATATTTTTTATTCTTTTTCCAGTTAAAACATGTTAACTTTCAAGACACATATTTTTTTTTTTTTCAACAGGATTAACTCAAGGATCGATCGAACAACAGAGGCTCACGCCTAAAGCCCCTCACCCAAGTTCAAAAAATTCTTTAACAAATGTCCCAAATTTATTTGAAAAATATCATATTATATATTTTAACTATTATTTATAAAAATATTTAACTATTTTCTAAAAAAAATCCTAATTTATTTTTTAATATACTACATTTAGGGATAGTTTGGCACAACTGTGTTGTGGGGAAAAATAACTGTAGTTGTGCTGTGAGAAAAAAAAACTGTAGAAGAACTGTGTAAAAAAAACTAAACTAAGTGTTTGGTTATAAAGTGTTGTGAGTTGTTAAGATTCTATTATAATAATGATAATGTTATAATCTAGTTCATTATAATCACAAATATATAAAAAGTTATGTTATATGTAAAAATTTTATTTTTTATATATCTTTAGTTCTTTTTTCTCCACAGTATAAATTTATTTGCATTTGATTAAACTAATTTGTATTATTTTTAAATTACATTTTTATCACTCGTACGTAAAAATTGTAGTTTATAAGAAACTCAAGGTTGATGTAGTTTGTTAATAATATGAATATAAAATATTTTAAAATAAAATAAAAAAAATAAGAAAATTAAATATTATTTATTTTTAAAACTAAAAATTCTTTCAATTTTTTTTGTCATATATAATAAATAATAAAATACATTTTTAGTACAAAATCATTTATTAAATTCCTTCAAAAAAAAAATATTTTTTAGTCATATATAATAAATAATAAAGTACATTTTTAGTACAAAATAATTTATTATAGAGTCCTTTCATCAAAATAGTTTTTTCTTAAAATTAGGTTGTATCAGCTTTAAATTTTAGTTGTACATTCTCCATAAATTCTTCAATAAGCTGTTTTTTAGCTGCCAAACACTTTTTTATCACAAGTTTTTTTTTTTTTTTTTAAAATAACTTTTAGCTTTTTCAAAAGTTATGCCAAACAGGCCATTAATATTTTATTAAGATCCAATTATGTTTTTAAAATACTATATTTTAAATTTTACCATTATATATACAAATGCCTAATTAAATTTTTGGTGCAAGGCCCCTAATTGGCTTGAGATGGGCCTAGCAAAATTAATTTTTTCCACATTGAAGTGGTCATTTTTTTCCTAAAAACATTAAAGCATCTTACCAAACAATGTTTTTGTTGTGAAACTACTAGTAAAAATAAAAGAAAAATGATATAACCAAATAATATTTTTGGATTGAGTCGCGGACCAAGTTGCTTTTTTTAAGATGTTCGCGGCACTGCTCAGGAATGTGCAAGCAACCAAAAAATTTTTGGTCGTCCCCAAGATAAAACAACCCAATCATCGTACACTATATCAAAACACCAATGCAATATAGCGAACCATCGAATACACCCTAAATAATATTACAGCTCAAAATAAATCAAATAGGAAAAATAGTTTTGTGAAAAGGGATGTCTTTCTCCTGTTGGTTATGATGCATTATATAGGGAACTCAGAGAAATCAAATGGTAAGAAAGTCATTTTTTCTGAACAGGGGAGAGTGAGTTAGATCGTGGCTGAAAAAGCTGAGGAGAAAACAGTTGGAACTTATTTTATCAGGATCTAGATTTACTAACATGTATGTTGATTATAGAACTATAATTTAACATCCTAAATATGAATTTCTTAAAATAATGAAGTAAACACATAAGAGATTAAGAAATTTTTACATTAGTGGCAGCGAAATATAATGTTTCCATCAGAGAGTATGATCAAGATCTATACCGAGATCTCCTTCAGGTGATAGAATTCTTCACAATCTTCCACAAAAGCCTGAGTATTGGCTTGAATTGTGTGGACAATTCCTCAATTCACTAAGGGTTTCAAAATTCTAAAAAAGATGAGAGGAGAATTTCGAATATACGAGGCTCTCTTTATTTTCTATGTTGTCTGAAAAAGTAGTCTGATAAGCATTATAAAAATAAGATCCATCACTTTCTATTTATAGGATTTCATCTAGGGTTAGGATTTGAATTATTTGAAATTAAAAAAGATTTAATTGAACCTTAAGTGGCTGAACCCTATGTGGGCCCTACAGGTTTCAATTTTACTTGTTTATTTAGCAACTTATCTTTTCTTTCAAAAATACCATATTTTAATTCTAACTCTATAAATGTCAAATCTATCTATTTAATAAAATTTTCATTTAACTTATTTATTAATTAGACCTTACAAAGTCTCTTAATTAACAAATAAACCCTAAATCTTATATTTCTTCTCAATTAAGCCCTTGCTTAGTGAAAATTCACAAACAAGACATAGTCTTAGTTAGAATTATAATTGATTAATTAAAACCAATTAGTTGAGTCTACAAGACAATATTATCTCAAACGATGCGGGGACCACGGGCTTATGTAACCAAGCTCTCAATAAGTAGATCCAAAATTTACTAAGTAAATTTCTTAACTTATTAATTCCTCCTGACTCATTTATAGATTTGGAATCACACTCCTGGTTACATAGAACACTTTATATGTTCCAAATATAGATAGACTATCAATTATCCATTATTTCAATCTAAATAATTAAAGATCATCTGTAGATAATGTACATCGTATTGACCTCAAAAAGTGATCAACCGACAGTGGGGTCATATGAATATGATGTTTGCCACGTGTTACACAATTAGAATTAGAAAGTAAAGAACACACATAATTTTATAGAGGTTTGGCCCCCTTAGATAGTGGGTAACGACCTACTCCCCTTTTTGTTGTATTGATACCGAGTTACTATTTAGATCATTATAGGTGGGATCTTATATAGCTCCCTTGAGGATACAAAGTAAGAATTAATGTTGGCAAATATCAAGTGATTAGAATGCTATATGGGCGTGTGAGAGAGTTAGGAAGAGAGAGTTATCAGACTTAGAGACTTGGACTTAGAATGAGGCTTAGCAACTAATAGCTTGGAGGCTAGAATTAGACTTAGGTTCTTTAGGTTAGAGTTTAGGCTCTTTATTTAGGAGATCCAAAACCCTAATTTACAATTGAAACCCTTAGATATTAGTATATTAAATTGATTAATTACAAAAGACTAAAATGTCCTTAAACCTATATATTTTCTAACTACTTTATTGGGCTGTTAGGGCCCAATTTGCAGCCCAACTCACAGTCCATGTGTAAAATTGTACGGAATATCCTGCCAGGTCCTTTACATGGCCGGCAAGACACTTGTAAGAAGCAGAGTGGTCAGCCGACCTTATATAGTCTAGAGGTTGGCCGACTATAGGGCCTGACAGGGGTGGCCGACTAGTTCTTGTGAGGAAGCTAGTCTATCACTTGATGTCCTGTCTGAGTGTTGGAGTCCCTGTTAGCTGAGGTGCTAACTTGACCTTCTTGTTGGTAAGTTGTATTGCCACATGGCGGTGATTTGTCCACGTAAGCAATGCCATGTCAGGTGGGCAAAAATCGAGATAACATTTGCCTCCCAAATCTCTGTGTAGACGTCTGTATGGATAGTGTTATACACAAAATTTGGCTGCCACCTCAATGAAGGACACGTGTCAAGATGAAAGTAATGTGAATCAATGCGATCGCTCTTATGGAATAACTCATTAATTACATAAGAGTCAGAGTATATTTGTAACTCGCTGACTGTGAGGTGTTAGGCGAGGAATCAATGTACAAGCTAGCACTTTGTATATTAGCGAGAAATCATATATCGCTAAATGTGAATAGCGAGGTACCGGAGAAAGCGACACGTATCAACCGTGAAAGTCCTTAGCGTGCAATGAACAAACTAAGTGTAAAAGTCAGATCGGCTCAAAAACAAGTAAGCGAGGTGACCATCTCGCTATAGGAAAACTTCCTATAGCTTCATTCAGCTAACGGGAGTGAGGCTTACAACCCTGGCGAGTCAGAAGAATTCTTTGTAAATAACCGCGATCGACACAAGACATACATCATCGACCTCGGAAGGAAGAATGGCCCCAACTCGCTATTGGGATCATTATAACCAAGTTTCTGTCGAGACATCTCTAGATACAATAATTAAATACGTGTTTAATACACGATAATTTTGACCCAATAAAAGCAAAAAAATCACAGCCATATGATTTTCAAATCATAAACCGCATTTACACTATGTGATATGTAATCAAATCCCACGATTTTAAGGATGATTATTGTAAACATATTTCGGTCAACTTTGTAAATCATGGTCCACTATATAATTATAAATAGTGACAAAGCAGATCAAAAAAGGGAAGAAAAAACTCATATGAAAGAGGCCTTGAAAAATACTGAGAAATTTGAATAAGATTGACTCGTGGACTATGCAGAATTTTAACTGCAAAACCATGTAAAAAAACCCTGTGTTCATATTCTTTATTTTGATAGCTTTTACTTTTTCTGTGTGAAATCATTATTGTGAGGCTCAAATTTAGTTAATGAAAATCTATGTTAACAGTTTGGTGCTTTCATTGAGAGCCTCTGTGAAAAAGCTCAGAAAAAATCCTCCATTCTTTTGAAGAAAAAAACAACCTCCTTCATGGCTGAAAATGGAGAAAATGTTAACACCCAACATGAGGAAGCCAATCATCGTGTTGGAAAAGAGCCCATGGGCTCCATAAGATCTACCAATCTGCAATCTAGAAGGACCACCCGCTCCGGGAGGGCTCAACCCGAGGGTGGCCCCAGTGCGCGGACCACACGTTCTTGGAGAACTCGACCCGACGTTGGTCCTAGTACGCAGACAACACGCTCGAGGAGAACTCAGCGTGGGAATGGTCAGAACCCTAGCACGAGGGATGAAGAGCATAATCGTGGAGGTGCCCATATGTGGGAGAAAGAACTAATGAAACAGAAACCCACCGCCTGAGGCACCGTTTGGAGGAGGCGCATCGGCAAAATGAAGAGTTAGAGCGTGATGCAGCCTTGGCCAGAGCGGCACAGGGGACAAATGCTCAAACTCAACCTGAACCTGGAGTGAGAAGACCACGAGGCAGACCTCGTGGCTCACAAACCAGGAGACAGGAAAAGGCCCGGGAAGAACAACCCGAGGAAAATGAGACACTCCTTGAAAATTAGAACGAAAAGTCAAATTGGAGACAACCGAAAACTGATGAACGAGAAACCCCTCATGAGAATAAGGAAGATCTTGGGACTCAATTGGGAGAACGGAGGTCACCTGCTAGAAATCACCAACGTTCTTCCCAAACCCATAGAGTGAGGACTCGTACAGACCCTGATGGGGGAAATAAGACAAATTGCTCTCGGGGAGCGTGAAGAAGCAAGTGTGACTTCGAGGTGGTCAAGAACCCATAGTCGATCAACTCGAAGAGGAGAAAGTACACATCAAGCTAATGATCGAGAAAGTATGGGAACCAGTAAATCCACGAGCCACTCAAAGACTAAATCTACGAGTAGGACGCGATCCGTGAGAAAGGCAAGGTCTGCCAGTTATTACTCCCAACCGAATTTGCGAGAGCACTTAAATCGGAAGAAACCTAACCTTCACCAACAGCTTGGTCCAAAGCAAGAGGATCCAATCCAATTGCCGATAAACGAGCTGGAGGACAAGTTAAGGAGATATCAAGTAGGGGAATTAGGGAAATTATCTGGATACGATTCTGAAGAGGAGCTTGAGCCGTATCACCCAGATATTATGAATACCCCTTTTCCTTCGGGATTCAAAAACCTGCATGTCTCGTCATATGACGGAACCACTGATCCGGTCTCGCATTTGAATAACTTTAACACAATAATGTGAGCGAGTAATGTGATTAACAATTTACGCTATATTTTGTTCCCCACCTCGCTTGTTGGAGCAGCGAGTAGCTGGTTTAATAAGTTTACTCATCATTCAATAACTTCCTGGGAGCAGCTATCCAGGGATTTCAAGAAGCAATTTCAGGCCGCTAGGGATAGGCAACCCGAAGCGGCCTCGCTAACCAATATAAAGCATCAGCCCGGCGAAACACTTAAGGCGTACTTAAGTTGTTTTAGCACGGCTGCCGCTAGGGTTAGAAATTTGGATGATAGCACACAACTTACAGCCCTTCAGGCGGGGATCTCTACTGATCCATTAACCGCAGGGGCGAGTTGTGGGATGACTTACAAGGACGTTCGGTGAGAAGCATCACTGAGTTCAACGAAAGGGCTCAGGTGTCTGTTCGGAAGGAAGAAGCCCGAAAGGAAATGAACTTCTTGAAAACAAGCTCGAGAAGCAAACCCATCAATGTTTCAAGAGGTATTGCTCCCATGAGAATTGATAACTCAGGGGCTTCTGGTCCAAAGAGAAAGGACGGAATTAAGGAACCGTCGAAGAATAGAAAGAAACAAAAGAAGCATGACAAATACGTGCCAGTGTATACTATTTATATCGAGCTTAATGAAACTCGGGATAATATTTACCTCGCACATGAGCAGAAGGTAGCCTTTAGCGAACTCGAGCCTATGAGGAATTCGATGAGCAAAAGAGATCCTAACAAATATTGTAAATTCCATAAGGATATTCGGCATACGACCGACGAATGTCACTAATTGAAAGACGAGATAGAAAGTCTCATCGCTCGAGGCCATTTTAAACAGTACGTGAAAAGACAAGGCCAGGGATACAACCAGCCTAGTCTGCCCCATAACTCAAAGAACCAGGGGTTACAACCTATTCATGTGGAAGGAGAGGACATCCTGGTTATTTTGGGAGGGCCGCATATCGCAGGGGAAAGCAATAACGCCCAGATAAGATATGTGGAAGAGATAAAAAATGAGCAGTCGGTCTTTTCCCCAGAACCTTCCAAGAAGGTGAAAACCGAGGAACCTCCCATTAAATTCACAAAGGAAGATGAGAAAAACGTGAGATATCCTCACTTTGATCCATTGGTAATAACCATTCAACTCGCCAATAAAAGGATTAAGAGAGTGTTAATAGACAATGAGAGCTCGGTAAATAACCTTTATAAGGAGACTCTAAAGAAAATGGGGCTCAAAAATGCCAAATTAAGGCCTTGCATGGTGAACCTTTGCAGATTCACCGGAGACAGCATCGCTAGCCTTGGCTTAATCGAGCTCACATTATTAACTTTAGGCAAGGCACCTTTATCTGCTACTGTTATGCAAGACTTCTTGGTTGTCGACCTGCCCTCGGCTTACAACATATTTTTGGGTCTTCCAGCACTGATCGGACTAGGGCCAGTCAGTTCGATCAAGCACCTATCTTCAAAATTCCAAGCACCAGATGGTGTGGGAGTGGTGTGTGGCGGCCAGATGCTGGCTCACGATTGCTATTGCATAGAGCTGCAGCATAGAAAAGTCAGTCATCAGTTGATGACGATCTTGGCAGAAGAAAACGAGAAGAAAGACGAAGATCTTGACCCTCGAGTTCAAGACAAGAAAAATCTATTGAAACCAATCGAGGAATTGGAAGACGTTATTCTCAACCCAGGAAATCCCACAAAATGTGTATACATTGGGAAGAACCTGGACGAGCAGCTCAAATAGCAACTAATAAGCTTTTTGAAGGCGAACCATGATCAATTCACCTGGAGCCATGGGGATATGATAGGGTTCGACCCTAATATTATCTGCCATCACTTAAATGTTGATCCAAACTACCCAGCGAAGAGACAAAAAAGGAGGCCCCTGGATTTCGAGAGGCAAGGGGCACTAAAACAGGAAGTTGACAAGTTGTTAGTCAACAATTTTATACGTGAGGTGTTTTATCCCTCGTGGATAGCCAATCCTGCTCTCGTCTCGAAGCCAAACGGAACTTGGAGAACTTGTATTGACTTCTCTGATCTAAATAAGGCGTGTCCAAAGGATTGTTTCCCACTTCCCAGGATTGACCAGTTAGTGGATGCAACTGCTGGGCACGAGCTTAAGTCATTTATGGGCGCATATTCTGAATATAACCAGATAAAAATGTACGTCCCAGATCAAGAACATACAAGCTTCATAACCAACATGGGACTCTATTGTTATAAAGTCATGTCGTTCGGACTGAAGAACGCTGGGGCAACGTATCAGCGACTTGTAAACGAAATGTTTGCAAACCAAATAGGGCGAAACATGGAGGTTTACGTTGATGATATGTTGTTAAAATCGATAAAAAGTAAGGATCATACCTCAGACCTCGTGGAAGGCTTTATAATATTAAAAAAGTATAACATGAAGCTAAACCCAAAAAAGTATTCCTTTGGAATCTCCTCGGGAAAGTTTTTGGGATTCATAGTTAACGCGAGGGGTATTGAGGCAAATCTTGAAAAAATCAAGGCATTAATAGACATGTCTGTTGGAATTATTTTACCAGGATCTTAGATCTACTCACAAGTATGTTTATTAACACCCTAAATATGAACTTTCTAAAACGATGAAATAAACACGTATAAAGTTTAAGAAACCTTACATTGGGTGCAGAGGAATTAAATGACTCCTTCCGTTCAGATCTCTAACCCTTGTATCCTTTCTGTAGCAGAGTATTATCAAGATCTGAACCTGGATCTCTTTCTTTGAATCCTTGATGTTGAAACTCCTTTGCTGATGATCTTTCTTCACGATCTTCCTCACTATGATTGAGGTATTGCTTGCTGTGTGTGGGCACTACTCTAATCACTAAGGTGTTTCGAAATTATCAAGGAAGAAGAGAGAGAGAGAGAGGGTGGCGGCCAAGGTAGAGAGAGAAAGGCTTAGGTTTTCTGATTCAGAAGTGTGTTTTTCCTGAAGCCTTCACTACCTATTTATAGCATTCCACTAGGGTTAGGTTTGGATTATTTGGCATTAAAATAATGAAAATATCAGTTTAAAAAGCCTACAAAAGTGGCCGGCCATGGCTTGATGGATTTGGGCCTTACTTTTTGCAATTTTGCAATTTTAACACTTTTGTATCTGATTTTCTCAAAAAATGCCAATTTCCTAATTCAACCATTTAAATGCCAATTCTAACTATTTAATAACTATAAATAATTATTAAATAATATTGTCATTTATCATATTTATTAATTGAACCATACAAAGTATCATAATTAACAAATATGCCCCTATTAACTCTTTCTTTACAATTTCGCCCTTACTTAGTGAAAATTTCACAAATAGACATAGTCTAACTTGTGAATTATAATTGATTAATCAAAACCAATTACATGAGTCTTACAAACAATATTATCTCAACTAGTGCGGGGACCATGGGTCTATATAACCGAGCTTCCAATAAGTAGATCAAGAATTTAGCACTAAAATTTACTAACTTATTAATTCTTCGTTGAATCCACGCATAGAACTTAGAATTGCACTCTCAGTATATAGAATGCTCTATATGTTCCACCATATAGACGCATCATTAGTTATCCATTGTTATAATCCTAATGTGATCAATGATCCTCTATATGAATGATCTACACTGTAAAGGGATTAGATTACCGTAACACCCTACTATGTATTTTATCCTTAAAACACTTGACCCCGTATAAATGATATTTCAGCTTATGTGAAATGAGTACTCCACCATTTATGTTCGTTTGGTCAAGCTCGAAGGAGATCATCCTTTGCTTACTATTCGCCAGATAGAAGCTATAGATTCCATGTTTATGCCAGCGCTCCCACTCAATTGCACAACCGTGTTCCCAAAATGTACGTATCACCCTGACCTAAAAGTAGGCTTAACTAACAAATCAAAGAACACGAATAGCCTTTCAAGATTGAGCCTAATCATAACAGGATTAAGAACATTTGATCTAGGATCAACTTGGCGATATTGACTTGAATAGATTTTACGGTAAGTTTAATTAAATCTAAGTCAAAGTTCAATATCGGTCCCTTCCAATGCATACTCCATGCATCCAACCTGAGCTTTACTTTAACCAATGTTCTGGAAAGAACATAGCATTTCTCCAAATGCAAGTAAACTCTTGTTGTAGATTATCATATCAGTAAAACCCTCTGTTTGATAAATCTAGGAAACTTTATTCACATAGTCATGTTTACTTTCCAATGTGATGACAGCACAATAAACATGATCAAGTATGTGAAAAGGGTTTAAGATGAATTTATAAATCAAATAGACAAGCAATTGATAAAGTGAACCAAAACATACACAAATGAATGAAAAATACTTCTGTTTCTTTATTGATGTTGAATAAAATAGATTACATTGAAATGGAGTTTTATTTAGGGCATAAAACCTAACAATGTCATCACCGACAAAGTCTAAAGAAGTACAAGCCCTGACAGGAAGAATGGCTGCACTTAAAAGGTTCATTTCGAAGTCAACTGATAAGTGCGTGCCATTCTTCAACATATTGCGAGGCAACAAAAAGTTTGAGTGGACAAAAGAGTGCGAAGAGGCCTTTCAGAACATAAAAAAGGCATCTAGCAACGCCTCCAGTTTTGGTGAAACCAATAACTGGAGAGACGTTATTTCTCTATTTAGCCATCTCGAAATATGCGATTAGTGCAGCTATAGTGCGAGAAGAGGGCAAGCACCAACAACTTATTTACTATGTAAGTAAAAGGTTACTAGGGGAAGAATCCAGATATCCCCCTCTAGAAAAACTCGCGTTGTGCCTAGTCCACGCGTCTCGTAAACTACGGCCATACTTCCAGGCTCACCTCATAAAGATGTTAACCGATCAGCCTTTGAGACAAGTTTTATCAAAACCAGATGCTTCTGGAAGATTGATAAAATGATCGATTGAACTGGGGAAGTTCGACATAACATACCATCCTTGGACATCCATCAAGGGTCAAGCTTTGGCTGACTTCTTGATAGAAGGTATAATTCCAGAAGAAATTTCACCTGATCAGCGAGACACAGAAACCTGGAAATTATATGTTGATGGTGCATCTAACGAATAGGGTTCGGGTGCAGGGGTGATATTAATATCGCCAAAAGGCTTTAAGTTTCACTATGCTCTGAGGTTGCAATTTGACGCATCTAATAACGAGGCTGAGTAGGAAGCCTTGATCACCGGCTTAAAGATAGCCGAGGCGTTGAAAGTCAAAAATCTTATTTGTGATAGTGATTCATAGATTCAATTACTTTAAAATCGAACAAATTCCGAGAGAACAAAACTCCAACGCCGACGCCTTAATAAAGCTGGCCTCGCAAAATGACCTGGATGAATTGAATCTAGTTCTGGTAGAGATGCTTAGCGAGCCAAGTATATGTGAAACTGAAGACGTCGAGATGATAGGTAGCTTTCCAACATGGATGACACCTATTATCAATTATTTACTCGACGGACAACTTCTAAATGACAAAAACGAGGCGCAAAAACTATTGTATTTAGCGCCTCGCTACATAATGATCGAAGGGAAACTATATAGAAGAGGGTATTCAATGCCCCTACTTCAGTGTGTTCTCCACGCAGAAGCAAACGAAATCATTAGAGAAATTCATGAAGGCTTCTGTGGGGATAATGCAGGTTGGCAAAGTCTGTCTAAAAAGATCATTAGACAAGGATATTATTGGCCAACGATCAATAAGGACACACACGAGTTTGTCAAGAAATGTGATAAGTGTCAGAGGTTTTCACATATACCTCGCGTACCGCCAACAAAACTTAGAATGATGACCTCGCCCTACCCATTTGCTATATGGGGGATCGACCTAATTGGGAAATTACCCACTGCGCGAGGAGGAGCTAAGTATGCGATAGTAGCAGTCGAATTCTTCACTAAATGGACGGAGGTCGAGCCCCTCGTTTCTATAACCTGCAAGAAAGTCCTTGACTTTGTGGTCGAGAACATTATTTGTAGGTTCAAAATTCCCATGAAGATAGTATCTGATAATGGAACCCAATTTGATGGCGACTTGTTCACTAAATTCTGCGAGAGGAATAAAATTATCAAAAGCTTCTCGTCGGTATCCAAACCTCAGGCAAATGGACAAGTGGAAGCTGTTAATAAAACCCTAAATGATACTATCAAGAAGAAGTTAGACGCTGTCAAAGGCAGATGGGTTGACGAGCTACCTTAGGTGCTCTGGGCCCACAGAACTACCGAGAAGACAACTATGGGACACACTCCTTTCTCGCTAGCATTTGGCTCGGAAGCAATGCTGTCTGTTGAAGTGAACATATCGACTCACAAAAGAGAGTTTTTTAATCAAGAAGAAAACCAAGAACTTTTAAAATTTTCCTTGGATCTACTTGAGGAAAAACGAACTGAGTCGCAAATCACCAACGCATCATACCAACACCGAGTTACAAGATACTTCAACAAAAAAGTCAAGAAAAGACTATTCAATGTTGGAGACTTGGTGCTAAGACGAGTCTTTGCAAATACAAGAGATGCATCAGCAGGAGTGTTCAACTCGAATTGGGAGGGTCCATATGTCATCGAAGTAGTAATCGGAGTCGGAGTCTATAAATTGGCTCGACTCGATGGCTTGCTAATAAAGAACTACTGGAATGTAGAACATTTGCGACCCTACTATTAATAAATAAATGATGTAACTCGCAATATTGATGTAAACTTTAAACTTCAGTTATGAATAAAGAGAATCATTTATATTAAGTAATTACAAAGTTTTGTTCTTTAAAAATTACTTAAGGGGCATTTTTGTATGATTAACCGCAATTCATCTGGAAATACATTGTATAATGCAAACCCGTCATTTCAATTTTTTTTTTTTTTTTGATATTCAAAGGTTCTTGACTAAACCTCTTTGACGAAAGTGGAGTCGAACCGTTATAACTCCCTGACCAAACCTTTTTTACGAGAGAGGGGTTGAATCGTTATAACACCTTGATCAAACTTTTTTGACGAAGAAGGGATCAAACATCTATAATTTTTAATTTATAACCTATCCAACGGGAAAGGAAAATCAAAAGTTATAACTCGCATATAAAACTGAATACTAACGGTTCTCACGAGCTAGGAAAGTACTAAACGAGGCATCATGACGCCATAATGAAAGTACTTGAACCTAGAAAATGGATAGATAATATAACTATTCATACAAGCAAATTAAGAATATACGAAGTAATAAAATCATTAAAGTATATTTAAATTTGCTTAAGGCAGATTATAACTGTAATAGCGAGGCAAAATTGACAACTGCTCAAAAATTAAAAAGTTTGGTAGATCACTAACTACTTAAACAGGAAGATTATGAGCAATGGAAAAACCCAAAAGTACTGTACATTTAATCAAAATATAGTTGTTTACATTGTGAATAAAAAGGCAAGCTAACACAATTGCATTAAATTCAAATGAAAACAGTACAAGGCATTTAAGATAAGGAAAAACCTAAAACTGGTTTCAAACTCGTCTTTACAAAAATGCCACTAGGGGCAAACCATTAAGTCATCTTCCAAAACAAAGGATGAGAGGGGAAGCCAATAAACTCGAGAAAGACCGTCTGCACATAGCCTGAAAAAGACCGTCTACAGGTAGCTCGGAGAAAGACCGACTACACATAGCTTGAGAAAGACCAGATACATGTACAGAGCCTTAATCTCTGTACAGACATCATTCCCGTCATCATTAGAAGATCCCATTTCCTAAAGCCGAGATCTTTTTCCCAGCCTCAGGAAATTCCTCGATACCAGAAAGAGGTTGGCGAAAAGGTCTTTTGCTGGAGGTTTGGGCCTTGGGTTGGATGGATTCTCTGATAGAAACCATGCCAACTTCCTTCCCAGATTCATCTGAAACCATGCCAATCTTCCTCTGGAATTCTTCATCAGCCTGAGGAGGACCTTTAAGATCGCTCACAATATCTATGCCCTCGGGGATCACTTGTGAGGATCGCCCATGGCGGGCTATAGGGTTCCCTTAGTTTGGATTGGTCAGAAGATCCTCAGCCTTGGAATCCATCATTTTCGGCTCAAGTTGAGGCTTGAAGTCTTTGGGAACAAATGGAAAATGGTTGGCACATCTGGTTATTATAAGTTTGGAAGGATGAACTTCTGAACTTAGAATGGACATTCTAGCAGGAAAGAGATGATCCATCCTGAAAATGGATCTCACTAAAAAGCCAGAGGTTTGTGAAAAATGACAAGCTTGAGCCGCCCTTTTATACACAAAGTTCAGTGACAAGAAAGCTAAAGATGGAGAAATCTAATGGTTGGAAGATGGGTAGAATATGAAGAGGCTATTCATAATGATCCTCAAAACTGTACAACTACCAGAATCAAAGGATGCATTTTTTCCAAGGAAGGATTTTGGCAAAAAGGCCCTCTGTAATTATTAAAAAGCTCTTTTAACTAAAAAAGAACTTTTTAAGGGGAAATTGTTATACCCAAAATTTGGATGCCACGTCAATGAAGGACACGTGTCAGGATAAAGGGAATGTGAATCAATGCGATTGCTCTTATGGAATAACTTATTAATTACATAAGAGTCAGAGTATATTTGTAACCCGCTAACTGTGAGGTCTTAAGCGAGGAATCAATGTACAAGCTGGCACTTAGTATATTAGCGAGAAACCATATATCGCTAAATGCGAATAGCGAGGTACCAGAGAAAGCGACACGTATCAACCGTGAAAGTCCTTAGTGTGCAATGAAAAAACTAAGTGTAAAAGTCATATCGGCTCAAAAAAATAAGTAAGCGAGGTGACCATCTCATCATGGAAAGACTTCCTATAGCTTCATTCAGCTAATGAGAGTGAGGCTTACAACCCTGGCGAGTCAGAAGAATTCTTTGTAAATAACCGCGATCGACACAAGATATACATCGTCGACCTCGGAAGGAAGAATGGCCCCAGCTCGCTATTGGGATCATTATAACCAAGTTTCTATCGAGACATCTCCAGATACAACAATTAAAGACGTGTTTAATACACGTTAGTTTTGACCCAGTAAAAGCGGTAAAATCACAGCTGTATGATTTTCAAATCATAAACTGCATTTACACTACGTGATATGTAATCAAATCCCTCGACTTTAGGGATGATTGTTGTAAACATATTTAGGTGAACTTTGTAATTCTTGGTCCACTATGTAATTATAAATAGTGACAAAGAAGATCAGAAAAGGGAAGAAAAAACTCATACAAAAGAGGCCCTAAAAAATACTCAAAAATCTGAATAAGATTGACTCGTGGACTATGCAGAATTTTAGCTGCAAAACCACGTAAAAAATCTTGTGTTCATATTCTTTATTTTGATAGCTTTTACTTTTTCTGTGTGGAATCACTACTGTGAGGCTCAAATTTAGTTGACGAAAATCTGCGTTAACAGATAGGGACTTATCAGTTAGATTAGAGTAGTTGGAACCGATGTAGCCTTTGCTAAATAGAAGTTGCTGCATTGTTAGCCTTTTAAAATACTTTGGTTTGCTTGTCTCATCTTATTCACTGTAATAAACTAACTATTTTATATGTCTCTTTGTTGTGTATGTGAAGCAAGTTAAGGAGGGATCCCACACATATTATATAAGTGCTTTTGGGGGGAAACTTTCTTCACTTTTTACTTTTTGCTCTCTCACTAAATTTACTTTTGAAGAAGCTCCTCCTTCTATCTAGAGGGCCTATCCCACATAGCACCATTCTTCTAGGATTTTTTGCACCATTTCGATAATCCAAGCTTTTCACCTTCTTAATCAATAATTTCTTGTTGTGGGTAAGCTTCCTATTCCTGTTATATCAGTTTTATTATTGTATGATACTTGAACAATAATTTTTGTTTTATTTTAAATAAGGGTAAATAGAGGCATAAGTACCAAAAGTTTTAAGTTTGTTAGTGGCATAAATCCAATGTTTATTTTTAGTGGCATAAGTACCCAATGTTTGCAAAACTGTAATTTTCCTCCAGTTTTGTCAGTACAGACTTCGTTTTGAATTTATTAAAAGAACATATGGAAGTAACTGATACTATATATTTCTGTCTAGAATCAATGATCTAGAATCTGAAGCTTATATGTGGTCTATGTAAGAAAATAATAGAGTTTGGGTACTTAAAACTTTGGGTACTTATGCCAGTTTTATCAGTTTCTAACACACATATTATTTTATTATTCTTATAATTGATTTTTTTTAAGTAACTAGTTTTCTTAACTTGTTTTTTTTTTTATTGTTGTTTATAATTGAGTTTTAAGTTTCAATTTTTTTATTTGATTATTTTCAGAAATTGATTTTTATTTCTTTGTTTTTATTTTGATTGTTTTACTAATTGGTTTCTCACATTCCACTATTTTTTTTGTTATTCTTTTATGGTTTTTATTGCATTTTTGTCTATTTATTTTTTTTGTTTCTTTTTTTTTCTCTTTAATTTTAATTTCTGATTCTCTTTGTTATATTTACTGCATATTGTATGCTTAAATCAACCCTGGTTTTTGAGCAAGCAAACAAAAAATTAAATGCCAAAATAAAGAATAAAGTTAGAAATTTGGTTATTAGATATTGATATAAAATTTATATGTTCGAAACTGGTTTTTAAATTTAGTATCGCTTGTAAGTGTTTTATTACTAGACATTGTGTATTTTTTAATATGTTATTGATGAATTTTTTTTTGACTCTTTTAATGAAATAATTAGTTTCTTTTAATATTGATGAAATTGGTTTTTAAAGTTAGCATCATTTTTAGATTATAATTTTTTTCATTATCTTGTTGATGAAACTATTTTTTTATTCTTTTAATGAAATTATTAGTTTATTCCAATATTGATGAAACTGATTTTTAAAGTTTGTATTATTTTTCGATTATAATTTTTTAAATTATTTTTTTTTCCAGGATGATCTTAATGAAACTGATTTTTTTTATGCTACTTTTAATGAAATAATTAGATTTTACCAAAAAAAAAAAAATAGTAGTTTAAATAAAAAAACAAGTTTAATTTCTGAAAAAAAAAACAGCATCTATAGTTGAGATAATTTTTTTACTTATTTTAGTATTTTATTTAATAAAACAGGAAAAAAAAAATAAAAAGAAACACAAATTTAAAATTTTTTATGACATTCCTCATGACTTTTTCTCATATTTGTAAGTTTTTTTTTTTTTTTTTTTTTTTTTTTAAAAAAAAACATATTTAGTATAATTAAATATTTATGCTACATATATCAAAATTTATTTTTATTTTCTCATATTTTTGTAAATAGCATTTCAATTATGTAGTTAGTTGGGATAGAATTGAGATCTCTGACCAACGTAAATTCCAAAAAATACAAAATATAATATAGAAACTCTAATTCTCAAATTTCTATTTAAGTTCCTTAAAAATAAGAGCATTTTGCGGCGAAACTTTCTTATATTTTAACTTTATACATTTAACTCTTTATTTTATTTTTTGTGCCTAAACTTTCTTAAATTTATTTTTTGTGCCTAAACTTTCTTAAATTTATTTTTCTTTACATATTTGATACGCTAGTTCAATATTACCGTTAAATATCTATTGGATGACCATTGTATTCACCTGTGTATTTGTAACATTAAAACCTTGAAGTCGATACAATAGTAATCCAGTTGCTATTTAACAGTAATATCTAACTGACACCTTAAATTTGCAAAGAAAAATAAACTTAAATGGATTTTGTCAAAAAAAAAATAAGGAGATTAAATATATAAAAATTAAAACATAAAAGAATTTCGCCGCAAATTCCTCTTAAAATAATAACAAGAAAAAGTAAAATTGTCTCTAGACTATATATGTCAAACTAGATTCATCCGGCGCGTCTTAACATTACATACGTTACAAGTGAGTCATAGCAGTTAACGATAATTAATACTATTTTAAAATATGTGCTATTTGATATTATACTTTATAATAGTTAATAATACAATTACAAGTAACATTTTACTATAAGGTACTTATAAGTAATATACCCTAAAAATTTATTAGGTATATATAAGGAAAGAATTGTTAAAAAATGTTATTGGTGCTTAATACCTTTTTTGTGTTATATTGTTATTAATGTAATTAAGTATCGTGTCTCTTATAACATCGATCGTGAGATGCTACAGCCTATAAAAAGTGTTGGACACCACTGGTACCCAATAGCAATGCTCATATAACGAAGGGTACGACTATAATACTATACTGATGTAAAATTACCTCACGAATTTTAATCTCATCACATTATCATTCGCAGGAGTAATATTATTGGGCTCAAAATAAAAAAGTTTCTTAGAAATTTTAATCTCCAAAAGTGTGTCGTTTGTCAAATAAGCCTCAATTTTTCTCGAATCTGCATCATCAGGCAGCTCAAGCCTCCTAACATACCTATGTTGGATTAAAATTCTATTGTGGGCACATATGTATAATGTATATGTTATTATAAAGTGTGATACAAAATTAAGTGAACAATTATGTTATGAATATCAAAAGGGTATTAAATTGTCATGGAAATAATGTGTAGATACCATAAGTTAATTTATAATTTGTTGAGGGGCGAAATTATAAATACCCAAAACTCAATCTAGGATAAGTTTATAAAGGAAAATTTGATTTTTCATGCTTACATTTGGTTAATTTTTTTTTTCTAAACACATAATAACTAATATTTGTAGGATATGACAATTTTTATGATATCCCTAAAATACCCCCATTTACATCACCCCCATTACACAATCGGACTCCCCCATCGGACCCCACATCGAACACAATCGGACCAATCGAACCCCATATCGGACCATATCTGCTACCATTTTTTTTTTAATTTTTTTTTATGTTTTTGTACATAAAAAAAGTAGCATCAGGTGACCATCGGACCCCATCGGACCATATCTGCTACCAATTTTTTTTTTTTTTTCACATAAAAAAAAAGTAGCATCAGGTGACCATCAAACCACCATCGGACTACCATCAGACCCCATCGGACTACCATCGGACCACCATCGGACCTTCGTAGGCATGGCAAAAAGATCCATTCATTCGGATCAGATCAGTGATCCGATCCGACAGATCATTACTGATCCGAAACATTCGGATAGTTATTGGATCTTGGATCAGATCCGACCCGCCCCGCTTAATTTTTTACGGATCGGATCTGACCCGATCCGTTTTAAATATATATATATTTTTTTTTTTAAAAAAAAAGATTTTTACTTTTTAATATATTTTTTTTTTTAAAAAAAAATTGAATCTACCCTAAATTAAATCCCAATTTCACCAAATCTCATTTTCTTCTCCTCATTTTCCCGAGAAAATCCAAATTCCATGTTGAAAACTCTACTTGGAAAACTCTTAGCAAAGATGAGTGTCGGAACTGTTTGGTGAATGCTAGTGCTTCACTCTTGAATTGTGCTCCTGCGTCGGAGGGGTAGAGCCATGTTCGCGGGTTGTTATGTAAGGTACTCTACTAATAGGTTCTTTCCTTTGGCTGAACGACAACAAGAAGAAGATGAAGGTCAATTTTTTTTTTTTTTTATTCTTTCTTAAACGTAATTCATCACATTAATTATGAATTATTTTAATTAGTTTTATTTGGAAAAATGTATATAATTAGTGTTTTTTTTCCAAAAATTTGTTTAATTTTGAGATATTTTTATTGGCTACTTAGAATTTTGTTTATTATTCATCGGGTACTTATTAATTGCAGATGACATTGCTTTGAAATATTAGTTGGGTCGTAGCTTTATGGAGTTTTAGGGGTTTGAAATATTAGCTGAATCTTTAGTTTATTTCACTTGCCTTTTTGTGTTTTTGTAAGAAATAAAATTTAAGATACCTTCCTACTTTCTTGGATGTAGCCCTGCAATTCAGCAGAACAGGGTAACTACTGTGGATTTATAAACATGTCCAGTCCACTCTTTGAACCGCAACACCATAAGCATTATCCTATTTTTCAATAGGTCAAACACAGAGAAAAGAAAGCTTACAATTATGGCTTTAATTGGTTTTACCACTTGATTATTTATCACTAATATTTGAAATTGTCTTCCCACTTAATCAAATCCATGCATTATTATAATTCAAAAGATTGTACAACACTCATCAAATTTATACTTTGCTTCAACAAGTTAACTATAATCTCTAGAGAGAGAGAGATGAATACAAATTTAGGCAGGTCAAACTCATCATGCTAAACACCAAGTTGAATGCTAAACCCGCTTTAGTTTTGGATTTCTATGGACGCTGGAATATTTTTTTTATCTGAAAATAATTGCTTTGCTATTTATGGTGTTGAATTTTAAAGGTTTTATCACTTTGTGCAGACTGAGAGTGAACTTGAGGTACAAGATCTGCTTGATAATCTTGGACTTAGAGATAAGCAACAATTTGTAAGTTTTCTTAGAATTATTAAAGGAATACACTATAACCTTTCTTATAGAAGAGTTTGAATATCTTATATATTCATCCATAGTGAAGTAAGTTTTGAAAAAATTTGTGTGCTGCGGTGATATAAGGATGAGAACTTGTGTATTGTTTTATTGATTATAGTTGAAATTAACAAATGGTTATGGTTAATAAAATAGGGGAAATGCTACCCAATTTTTTATAGATATATTTTGTCTGCATTAGTTTTTATATAATTGAGAATATGATGTTAAATTTGTGTGCTGCGGTGATATAAGGATGAAAACTTGTGTATTGTTTTATTGATTATAGTTGAAATTAACAAATGGTTATGGTTAATAAAATAGGGGAAATGCTGTCCAATTTTTTATAAATATATTTTGTCTGCATTAGTTTTTATATAATTGAGAATATGATGTTAAATGTAGGTTATATGTCTGGCCAAATGAATTCTAGTTTGGGGGTGCTGAATTTGTTACATCAGAAGAAGTAGAGTCTAGTGATAGAATAGATGAAACTCAGAGTGGAGAGACAACAAATAAGAAAAGAGAAGATCTCCTGCATGGGATTACTTTACTTTGCAAACAATTGACAATGTATTGAAAGCAGTGTGCAATCACTGCGGGAGGCACATGGCGGCAGGAAAAAATAAGGGGACTAAGCATTTAAATCTTCATGTAGATCGATGTCCAGTGTTAAAAAAACAACGTGCAAATGCCATTGCAAGTCCTGTAGTCACCTACAATCTTGATCAAGAACTAGGAAGAAAAAAGTTAGCTCATATGATTATTCTACATGAGTACCCTTTATCAATGGTTGAAGATAGTGGATTTATAGATTTTGCAAACACGATTTCTCCTATGTTTCAATTGATGTCAAGGAATACTATAAGGCCTGACATTATGAAGATACATAAGCTTGAGAAGGAAAAATGTGGAGAAATTTTGAAGAAAAATAAAAGTAGAATAGCTTTAACCACCGATATGTGGACTGCCAATCATCAAAAGAGAGGATATATGGCTGTTACAGCTCATTTTATAGACGATGCTTGGACCTTGCATAGTCGGATTATAAGCTTTAAGTATGTACCATGCCCACATGACGCTCCAGCACTTACAGAGGCACTAAGTTCTTCAATGTCTGAATGGAGCATTGAAGATAAGGTTAGTACGGCGACACTTGATAATGCATCCACTAATGATGCAATGATTCCACTTTTGAAGCAAAAATGTGATCCTAGTTGCTTTATTTTGAATGGAGAGCTGCTTCACATGCGTTGTTGTGCTCATATTTTGAATTTAATTGTTAGAGGTGGTTTGTCTGTTATCGGTGATAGCATTGATAAGATTCGAGATAGTGTCGCTTATTGGTCAGGCACACCAAAACGGTATGAGAAATTTGAGGAGAATTCTTGTCACCTTGGAGTGACATGTACTAAAAAGTTGTCTCTTGATTGTGTTACAAGATGGAATTCAACATACTTAATGATAAAGACAGCTTTATTGTACAAAACAATATTTGAGCGAGCAAAGCTTTGTTATCCAAAGTATAAATGTTTGCCATCAGAAGATGATTGGATTAGAGCTCAAAAGTTATGTGAAAGGCTAGAAGTTTTTCATGAGGTGACAAAGTTATTTTCTAGTACAAAGTACCCTACTGCCAATCTATTCTTCCTGAAGATGTGTAAAATTAAGAAGAAAATTGAAGAAGGAATGTCATCAAATGAGTTATTTATTAAGGATATGTCAACTCAAATGATGTTTAAGTTTCAAAAGTATTGGGAACAGATTCATGGGATTATGACTATTGCAGTGGTTTTGGATCCTAGATACAAGTTTTTGTTGCTCCAATTTTATTTTCCTCAACTCTATGGAGATGATAAATGGGAGGTTGAAATTAGAAAGGTGCGTAGGCTTTGTGATGATCTATTCAATGAGTACAAATCTAAATGTCCTACTTTAAGTGAAAAAAATTCACTTGTGGAAGGGTCATCATCTTCTTCAACACAAGATCATCTATCTAACTATGACTTATATATATGTTAGAGCTTCATCTGGTGCAATGAATGAAAAGTCAGAGTTAGATCTCTATTTAGATGACCAAGTGTTACCCATGACTGATGAATTCTTTGATATATGCAGCTATTGGAAGATAACAGGATCTAAATATCCTGTGTTGAACATAATTGCCAGAGACATATTTGCTGTGCCGGTTAGCACTGTTGCTTCAGAGTCCTCATTCAGTACTGGTGGTAGACACATGAGTCCACATCGAGCAAGACTTCATCATACTACTGTGGAGGCATTGGTCTGTACTCAAAGTTGGTTGGCAATTGACAAACAAGGTATAATTATTTATTTATCATATAAGTTTATACATTAATTAATAGTTGCTTTATTATATTATTTTAATAATTTTTTTTATAGGCACAAAAACTAAACTAATTACCGTAAATGATCAAGATAATGATGTAGATCCGAATATGGTAATTGTTTTTATTTTTAAAATTTATAAATTAAATTATACTTTTATTATTAACATATTTATTCTTTTGCAGGAGCCGTACACAGTAAATCTTGAAGACTAGAAGAACAACATATAAAAAGTTATAGTTAATTTCATGTATTTTTTAGAGGAGATTTATTTCATGTAATCATCATACTACATTATTATTGATGATTATATTAGTAGAATTTCTAAAATTTGGTAAATTTTTTATAGTAAAATTACATTTTTATGTGATAAGAATTTGATATATTTTTTTTTTATTGATTTTGACAAATAAAATAAAAATATATAAGAAAAAAAAATGATGCATTATTAGTTCTTAAACAAATAAATTTTGGAAAAAAAATTATAAATTTAGATATAAAATAATTTTTTTAAAAAAAAAAAAAATTGGGTCGGATCAGATCCAATCCGTATAAAGCGGGTCGGATCAGATCCGATCTGAGTATCTGATCCAGCGGGGCGGGGCGGGGCAGATCCGTACATGATCTAGATCAGGTCGGATCAGAGTCGGATCAGATCCGACTCGCCCCATTGACATTCCTAGACCTTCGCCTTCAACCTTTAGTCATTTTAACAACAAGAAGGCATCAAACCACTATCGGACCACCATCGGGCCTGACAAAAAAACTAGTTTTTTGCCCAAACTCAAATCTGACCATTTTCAACCCTAAATCTAACATCTACTCACAGAAAACAAACATTAATCATTCAATTTATTCCTTTGACAACATTGCCCATCGTAAATCACCCAAAAAAAAAAACAATGACAAAAATAAAAAAAAAATGGGTTGAATGCTTACCTCTAACATCTCGGAGGTAGTTGGGTCTCACGGTGGTCGTCTGTGTAGGTGGTCTATGTAGGCGGTGAGGGGTAGGTTCGGTTTTGGTGAGGGTGAGATGTTGAGAGAGAACCGAGAGAGATAGAGGAAGAGAGAGAGTTGAGGTTTGAAAATGAGTAGGGTATTTTTGGGTTTATTAAAAAGTGGTCATATTTTTTAAATTTTAAAATGTATTAGTTTAGGTATAAAATTTTAGGGTATTTTATGCATATTTTTTCAAATTTCCCTTTATAAATAGGTAGTGGTCCCTAAGAAACATTAGAGTTTCTGTATTCTCTCCTTCCCTATCAAAGAAAATATTTTAGAAATATAGTGTATTCCTGGAAGATCCTCACTTTCTCTGCAATCTCCAACAATGACTTTAGGTTAGTGCTTCCGTTAATCTTTTATCATCTTCTTCTTTAATTTAGCAAATGTTTTAATGATTATTAAAATACTTTTAGAAATATATTTAAATTTGTGATATATATATTTCTAAAGTATTTTATAAATCCTAACAACCCATATTCCCACCAATTCCCACTCGTCCAATCTTAATTAATAGTTATGCTCTGTGGTTGGCACTACACACCATTCACCTCCACAGCCTTCTGCTTTTCATTATACACTACTTGGACACAATTAGGAAATAAAGAATATATAATCTCAATTACCCTTTTAAATATTGCTCATATAATTCAACAGGTTCGAGTCCACTACACTTTCGGGTGTGGTGTGGCATATAGCTAGACTAGAAGTAGAAGGGGACCCCATCTTTTACAAGTTTTTTTTTTCTTTTTTCTTTTCTATTTGTTTTTAATATTTGAGAATCAAGGGACAATGATAATTCCAAAACCATATTTTTTAAAAAATTAAAGTATTATAGTAGTTAGATAATTAGAATTAAAATAATAATCTAGAAGCTAATAAAGATATTTTTTTATTAAAGATACAACTATAATTAGAATTTAAAGTTACGGATCAAATAATCTGTTCCCTAATTCTTATATCGTTTGACAAAAATACTAAAATAATATTAGATGAAAAAATTAAAACATCACAATTAACCTTAAGAATACTTATATTCTGTTTCATGTACTATTTCGAAAATATAATAGTAACAACGGTTGCATCAGGCTTATTCAAACTCATAACTTGAGCACCCAATTATTGTGTAAGGTACGTAATTGCAATATTAATAATTCGTTCAGTCGCAGAGAACTTGTTATTACTAACAACTTTAAAGTAGGGCTTGGGGCCATCGTCTCGAATAATTCCTTAGCCAGACTTACTAGATGAATCCAAGGTTTGGTTGCCGGGTTTTTCTTCAGATTTTCCAAAGTAAATCTTTGTATTGATTTTTTCATCTTTGTGCCATATTTTAATAGAAATTTCTTTTTTTTTTTTTTTTTTAAAAAAAAGTACAAAATAAAAAAAAATTACTTGCAATTTAACTAGTTGTTGAGTCATGAATTAGATTTATGACTAGTTGGTTTGGAATATTGGTGTACGTGCAGTATTATTATGTATAGAACTATTTAGGTATGCTATATGGTTCATCATATAGCACTATAAATACAGCTTCAACATATAACCTATAGATTACAACATTTTGAGTAGAAGATTGAGAGTAATAATGGATCAAATTTCATCAGATAAAAAAGAAGGTTATAGTACTGAAAGTAAACCTCATGCTGTATGCATTCCTTACCCAAGTCAAAGCCACATCAAGGCAATGCTTAAATTTGCAAAGCTACTTCACAACAAGGGTTTCTACATAACCTTTGTCAACACTGAGTTCAACCACAATCGCTTCCTCAAGAACTCCTCCACAATTTCCTCCTCACCGAGCTTCCAGTTCGAGACGATTCCCGATGGCCTTCCGCCCTCGGATCAAGGACAGGATTCGACACAAGACATCCCTTCTCTTAGTGATTCCACTCGAAAGAACTTTTCGGGCCCATTCCTTGAGCTCCTCAACAAACTTGCAGAGAAAACTAAAAGTAATAGTAGCAAGGATGGTGTTCCTCCTCGTGTGAGTTGCATTATTAGTGATGGAGTCATGACTTTTGCTATTAAGGCAGCTCAACAGCTTCGACTTCCTGTGGTTCAGTTTTTCACAGTTGCTGCATGCGCTGTAATGGGCATGGCCAACTACCGCCCTTTACTTGAAAAAGGAATTGTACCACTAAAAGGTGAGTCTGAATTTTATATATAGAATGTGAAAATCTGAAAAATGTCTTGGTAATTCTAATAATATATAGTTTAATTAAGTTTGATCAATATATGGCTTCTTTTTTTGTAATAATTATTTGTTGTGTGGCAGATGAGAATGAGTTGAATGATTTTCTAGACACAAGTATGGAATGGATTCCGGGAATGAAAGGTCTCCGATTTCGAGATCTACCAACATTTTGTAGGATCACTGATTCCAATGATATTATGTTTAATTGGGTAAAAGAGGCAATTGAGATGGCTTCAGAAGCTTCAGCTGTTGTTATTCAGACATTTGAAGCATTGGAACCACATGTTTTGGATGTTCTTTCTTCAACTACTTCACTTCCAAAAATATATCCAATTGGACCACTCCAACCTCTACTCGATCACTATCCACAACATTCTCTACACACTGTCACCTACAGTCTTTGGAAGGAAGAAACTGAGTGTATAAAATGGCTGAGTACTCAAAAGCCTAACTCAGTCATTTATGTCAATTTCGGAAGTATAACGGTTCTGAGTGAGCAACAAGTTATTGAAATTGGTTGGGGTCTCGCAAATAGCAATGTTCCTTTCCTGTGGGTGATTAGACCAGACTTGATAATTGGGGAAGGTAGGCTACCATCTGAGTTTTTGGACCAAACCAAAGACAGAAGCCTAATCATAAGTTGGGCACCACAGGAGGATGTGTTAAATCACCCCTCCATAGGAGGATTTTTGACACATTGTGGTTGGAATTCAATACTGGAGAGCTTGACTAGTGGGGTGCCTATGATTTGTTACCCATACTTTGCTGACCAACAAACCAATTGTTGGTTTGCATTCAATGAATGGGGTGTGGCGGTGGAGATTGAAAGTGATGTAAAGAGAGATCAAGTGACAAATTTGGTTAAACAGTTATTCGATGGAGAAAAAGGTAAGAAAATGAAGACTAAGGCAATGGAATTTAAGAAATTGGTACATGAAGCCACTGCTCCAAGTGGGAGCTCGTCTACAAATTTGGATGATTTGATTAATGAAGTGCTCTTGCATCAAACTGATTAAAGATTTTATTTCTATAATATTATATGTTTGTTTGTGTGAATGTGTGTGTGTTTTTTCTTTTTTTTTTTTTTTTGCTTAATATATTATATTTTGGTTGAAGGGATATTGTAGATTTGTTGTCGGTGTTTGGTGACAAACTGACAACAATTCCCATTTTCCTTATTAATTGTTTTTTTTTTTTCTAATATCTTTAAGTTAATTTATGTAATGTATGTTTGTCGGTATGCGTAAAAGTTTCATGTAATGATTTGTTCTGCTCAGTTCTACTATTAGATATTTAGATTGGATTGGATTCGACCAATTCAATCTAACTTATATTATCATTATAAAACGTGAATATTCTTCAATTTCATACACATATCCAATTGGCGGGAATAAAAATAGCTGCCTGTAATTTAAAAATATAAAATAATCGTTGTCTTGATATAGTCACAACACGTTGTAGTCAAGCAAGTTTATCTCAAAAGAACTATGAATAGAGTTATGTTTTAAAAACCTAACATGGTCCAGATCACGAACCTTCCAAGGTGACCACTAGAAGCGAGCTTAATCGCTTTCTAACTTTAAGCGAGCCATAATGTCTTGTCTCTGTTGAAGACTATAGCCAAATTAACATTCACCATCTTGGGCTTAGGAGAATCATGTGTTCTCTTCTTCTCGTCAATAAAGTGAATTGAGCGAGGTGACTTTTTTCTGTTTATCTTTCTGAATATACGTAATTCGAAGTGAAGGAACATTCTTCTTTGTCCGAGCCGGTTTTGAATAATATATTGGCATTTTTCTTACTGCATTAACTGTTAGGGTTTTTTATTTTTATAATCCATATAGAAATTCACATATAAACTAAGAAAACAAATTAAATCGTAACCAAAATTCACATAGCAACCCGCACAGAAACTAGCGAAGCAACCAGCATAGAAAGTTTAGAAACCACCGGAACAATCAAATCGTAATTTTTTTTTAAAAAGTTAAAAAAAATAATATATGTAGTAATTTCTCTAATCATTATGATAATGATATTTACTACTATATTCCAAGATGTATATATTTGATTTCGAATCCTTTATTGATTAGCTAGCAAAATGTTAGCTTGTACAATAACTTTGTCTGTGAATTAATTTATTACTCGAAATATATGTACAATATGTCAAATCTAAATAAACTGTAAAAATTAAATTGAAACAACTGGCAAAAAATACAACTTCAATAACTTTAACAAAAAAGCAGACCACCCAATTATTATATTGGATCCAACCCACCTAATACGACGTACGTGAATAAACGAATTATATTTTTTTAGAAAAATATTACATATATGTTAATTGGATAAATTATTTTATATTTGAATTTCAACTTATCAAGTTTTATTTGATATTATATATTTTTTTTTTGATGAGTCAGGTGATTTTCATTACTCCAAGAAAATTTGTACAACTCTATAGCATTCTCCAACTAGAGAAACTAAATATCTCTAATATTTACAAAGCTTCAAACCAACTTCTATCTATATTAGACACTTTTTTTTTGGCCAAATACAAGAAATTCTACTCTTTGTAATATTCTTGACTTGTGCTATGATTGTATCACTTTTTACAACTTTTCCTTCCCAAAAAATGGAGTTACGGGAGCACCACAATATGTATACCAAGGCTGCTAGTGCAGCAGCCAACACCCCTCGACGAAACTTGCTCAATTTGGCCTTTCCAAGCCATTTGATTACACCTGGCAAGGTTCTTTTGCTCATGGTCCAGTCCAACCAGCTTTTCACTTGATTAATGCATACCTGCCCAATATGACATTCAAAAAATAGATGTTCCATTGTCTCATCTTCACTGCTACAAAAGAGACAAGTCTTATCAATTCCAGGATGATATTTTACTATCCTGTCCTTTGTCTTGAGTCGGTTAAGCATGGCCATCCACATAACAAAGTTATGCTTCGGGAAGTTTAGCCGACTCCAAACAATGCTCGGCCAATGCTCTTTGTTTTCTGTAGCAATGAGTTTGAAATAACCTTGAGTTATCACATACTTGTTGCACATATTCTTCCTTTCCTCTGAATCATAAAGCTCTTTTACTCTCTCTTTCAACTCCACAATCTTTCTCCAATACCAACTATCATTACTTTTGGATTTGTATTCCCACCAAGATTGATCTTTTATATGCACACAATGTACCCATTTTACCCACATATTATCTTCCTTTTTTGCAATTTCCCAAACATATTTAAACATAGCAGCAATATTCCATTCAGTTACCTGTTTAAGACCCAAACCTCCAGCTAATTTTCCTTTGCAAACATTCCTCCAAGCTACTGCAGCAACTCCCTTGGGTTGGTGGCTGCCACTCCAAAGAAAGCTCCTGCAAATAACCTCAATCTCAGAGATAACTTTTTTTGGCAACACCATTATTTGGCTCCAATAAGAGTGAATAGCCATCAACACTGAGTTGATAAGAACCACCCTTCCTGCAAAAGTCAAGTGTCTAGTACTCCAGGTTCTTATTCTGGCTACCATTTTCTCCACCAGCAGCAAAACTTAAATGGTTCAGCCTGAGCTCTCCACATCTCTCATGGAACTTAAATTCCTGCTTTGAGCCAATCTTCATCATAATTCTGGACAAGTATTCCATACCCAATACAAACAGTAAAGGTTACACGGGATCTCCTTGTCTCAATCCCCTTTTTGCCTCAAAGAATCCATGCATAGATCCATTGAACATCAAAGAGAATCTTGGAGTTCTGACACAAATCATGATTAGCTTGATAAATTTCTCGGGGAATTTGAATGCAAACAACATCTCTTCAATAAAGTCCCATTCAACCGTATCATAGGCTTTCTGCAAGTCCAATTTGATCATACAACTCGACTTCCCATTCTTCCTCCCATAGTGTCTTATAAGGTCCTGACAAATCATGATGTTATGCCCAATAAACCTTCCTTGGACAAAACCACTTTGATTCTGAGAGACAATGTCAGGTAAGACTGTTTTCAACCTTTTGCATATCAATTTTGTAGCTGCCTTGTAGATAACATTGCAGCAGGCAATAGGTCTATAATCCACAACTGAATTGGGGCACTTATTTTTTGGAATAAGAGTCAAAATAGTTGAGTTTATTTCCCTAAGAAGCTTGCCTGACTGCAAAAAGGATGAAATAGCCTCATAGATTTCAGTACCAATCAAGTCCCAATTTTCTTGGAAGAAAAAACTGGAATATCCATCCGGACCAGGAGCTTTATTACCAGGAATGTCAAAGATAGCTTGTTTGACTTCTTCCAATGAGAAACTCTGAAGAAGCAAATCAGCTTGATTATCCGAAACACTCTTCCCCTGTCTAATAATAGCGAGCAACACCTGCCTTCTATTTAGCATTTTACTACCAAGAAACATCTTATAATAATCAAGAAACATAGCAGAAATAAGCTGAGGATTATCATCCCTTACCCCTTGTGCATCTGAGATAGACAGGATGCAATTCTGGCTCCTCCTAACACGGATACTGTTATGATAAAAAGCTGAGTTTGTATCCCCATCTTTGAGCCAAACCACCTTTGCCTTCTGCTGTAAAAAGGACATGTAAGCAGCCTGCTTTGTTGCAAACTGCTCTCGGGCTTCAACTTCATGGGCTTGTAAAGTTTCATCAAACGGCTGTTGTTGCAAAGCATATTGGCAGTCTTGTAAGTGGATTTTTGCTCTCTCCACAGCAGCAGGTAAGTCGGCAAACTGTGTTTTGTTCAGATGTTTAAACACAACTTTCAATCTCTTCAACTTTGCAGCAACTTTGAACATTTTGGTGCCTTGGACATCCTGATTCCAACTTCCAGCTACCAAACTCGCATACTCAGGATGATTAGACCACATCCTGAAGTATCTAAAAGGTTTTTTTCCCCCTGAAAATGCCTCTCGGATGGTGACCACAGCAGGAGAATGGTCAAAAATTCTCTCATTATGAAAACACACTTCAGCTGCAGTAAAGGTATTCAACCATTCTTGGTTCGCAACGACTCGATCAATCTTAGAGTATATCCTATCATCCCCTTTTTGTTGGTTACACCAAGTGTAATACTTACCAACAAATTTTACATCTTCAAGTTTACAATCCTCTACACAATCTCGAAATGCTAAAGACTTTTTGAACCGAACTCTATTTCCAACTCTCTCCTCTTTTTCAAGTATGTCATTAAAGTCTCCTAGTACCAACCATGCATTATCACTATTGAGCTCCTTTAGGTCCTTCCATAACTCCTTTCTTCCCTCCTCATCATTAAAACCGTAGACAAAGGTCACAAAGAACTTTGTTCTCTTGTCTAAAGTTTCAACAAAGAGGTGGATTAGTTGACTTGAACATTTTAGAATATTGACATGAAAGGAATTAGGATTCCAACTAACAATAATCCTACCCCCTTTATGCCAAGCAATATTGGTAGTAAAACACCAACCACTAAACATCCTCATATACAAGGCTCCAAGACTCCGAGCCTTCACTCTTGTCTCGAGGAGACCAACAAGCCCAACCTTTTGATTACTAATCAATTGCTTGACTAGATTTTGTTTTTGTTGGGAATTGATTCCTCGGACATTCCAACTCATAATTCTATCCATGAGTTAGAGAGGGAGCTCCCGCCTCTCCTGTGTCATCATACTTTACTTGTTTCCCTTTCCACTCAATCGGTTTATCTCTCATCTCATCTCCCAAGGAAATGTCCTTTTCCTCTTCTAAAATTTGAAAAGAGTTACTAGTTGTTGCTGCCCCAAGAGAACTCTCGGTTCGCACTTTAACACCTTTTGTTACTTGCTGAAATCCCTCTGAATCTACTACTTCTTTTGCCTTTTCCTATTTTTCAGTGTTCTTGGCCACCCAATGTTGCTTCGGCCTTGGGTCCTTCTTCCTACAATCATCCGTGGTATGTCCCATACCCTTGCAATGGGCACATAAGATCGGTTTCCATTCATAGGAAATGGCCACTGTTGTGGTGCACCCATTTTCATCTTCAAAGTCAACTAAATCTGGTAATTCTTGCTCAATTTCCACTTCAATGAGAACCCTTGGGAAACATAGTTTCTCTCTATTTTTGGTAGCTTCATCAACCAATACCGGTTTACCAACTTGCCCTATAATCTTGAAAAGAGACCTTTCCCCCCAATACTTCAACTCCAAATCCTCTAAATGAACCCAAATTGGGACCATTCTTATATCTTATTTTTTGACATTCATTGAAGGCTCCCAAGCTTTCATAACAACCGGCCTACGGTTGAAGAAAATGTAACCTCCCTGCAGCACCATGTCTCGGTCCATCTCTGAGAAAAATCTGATTACATAGACACCATAGGAAAGCAATCCTACCCGCTCTATCTTATCAGACCACTTCCTTCTCACAAATCCCTCAAGAACAGCAAGGGGCGGATTCGCACCAAGAACATAGCATACAATAGATGGTTTCCAAAAATCAACTTCATCTTGGATATCATCATTAGTAATCTTAACCCTGCCTTTCGATTCTTTTGCAAACAAACTCCTAATCACTGTACCAGATCTCAAAACAGGGGGGGTTGAGTTTTTACCTTGAGAAATATTGGCTGAGCACTGCTCGTTAGCTGTCAAAAAATGCCCAAAGTCTTTCCTTATGTCCTCCTGCTGCAAATCGAACGCAGAGATGAATCCAGAGAGAGCGGTTCTGGTTCCAGCAATCTCGCACCATCCGTCAGGTCTTCCTCTTCTTCCTGATCTGAGAAATCCATGGGTGCAATTCCCAGAATAGCGTCCATAGATTTCCTCTTCTGCACATCAGATGCCGAGTTCGGTCCCTTACGTTTCGCTGCCATCGTCAAATTCGCCTTCCCTCGCCCCCTTCCCCTCGTTTTCGCCATGGCTCCAGCAAGTTGCTGCTTCGAGACGAGAGAGAGAGAGAGTAAACTCAGAACCTTCCTATTTGTTATTATATTTTATTGTTATTAATGTTGATTAGGTTTGAATATAAAAATTCAATTTTAAAATTGACACTAGTACATTAATATTTCTATTTTTATTATTTAAAGATGAATGTTGTTTAATATTTTGATATTAATTCAATTAATCTTCTCACTTTTAAGTTATATATACCAAAAATTTAAGAAATTATCTACATTCAGCGTCCAGTTTTATAAACATCTTAAATTATATTATAAAAAGTATTATTTATTATTTTAAATTTAAATAAAAAATATTTTATATCATTTTTATTTGTATAATCATAAAAATTCTTCTTATTGTTTAATTTTTAAATTTAACTAATATTTATAATTTTTCTTTGTATAATATGAAAATTATTATATAAAACTTTCATTGTCGATTAATAATGACAGATAATATAATATAAATATATATATATATATAAAAAGACTATTACTTTACGATTTTTTTTATTATAATTTTAAAGAGATTTGTTTATAAAAAAATCGATACATCATATAGTTTATTTATAAATTTTTCCAAAATTTTACAATTTATTAAAATTATTTTGTACATATCACGAATACACATTAATAGAGATTTTTTAAAATTAAAAATATATATATACCGTTGATATTTTTATTTTTGTTAAATAATTAAGGATTTATAAAATTTGAGAAACCATTTTTGTTGACCAATATTTTTTTTTAGAAATAGAGAATTTGAAAATTTTAGAAATATATATCATTGATATTTCTAGTTTAGTTTTTTATTTTATTTTATTTAATAATAATAAATTTATAAAAGTAAACAAACAATAACATAATAAAAAGATTTATAATAAAAGAAAATATATTTTTTAATGATAATTAATGCTACAATAACAATCTTGCTAAGAGCATCTCCAATGAGTACACCAAATTTGATGTTACACTATCACCAAATTTAGTGTTAAAAATTATCTTCTCTCCAACTATAACACCAAAAATTACACTAAAAAATATTTTTTATTATTATATTATTTTTTAATAAAATTAAAAAAAATTAATATTATATCAATTGTTATATTTAAATAATAATTAGTGCATCACTTTTAAATTGAAAATTTATTTTTATTACCATAAAATTAGTATTGGGTTTTGTACCCTAAATAAAACTCATTTCAATATAATCAGATATACTAATTAATAAAGATCAAAAATCACATTTTATGTTGCATGGTTCACATGATTTATTTCATGATTATATTTAATGTATAAATTCTATTAAGTCTAGAATATATGTATTTGTTCATGATTATAGTGTTGTCAGTACAGTGGAATATAATCATGATTATACGTTCGAAAGTTTAATTCCTTCATTTGTCAGTTCACTGGATTTAGACTGGCATGATAATCAGCGATAGGTATACTTACACCTTGGATAAGTGTTATGTCCTTTCCAGGGCATTGGCAAATTTACCAGTATCGGATGTATGGAGTATACATTGAAAATGACCGATATTGAACTTTGATTAGATATGATAAATTTACCGTAATATCTATTCAATTTAATATCACCTAGTTGATCCTAGATCAAATGATCTCAATCCTGACATGGTTAGGTTCGATCTCAAGAGTATTATACATGTTCTTTGATTTGTTAGTTAAGCCTACTTTTTGGTCAGGGTGATACGCACATTTTGGAAACATGGTAGTACAATTGAGTGGGAGCGCTAATCATAGATATGGAATCTATAGCTTCTATCCAGACATAGAAGTGAAACGGTGATTTCCTTCGAGCTTGCTAAATAGAGATAAATGATAGAGCGCTCATTTTAGTGACTGTATTAGTTCACTATAATATCATTTATAGGTGACCAAGTGTTTTAAGGATAAAATACATTGAAAGGGTGTAACAGTAATTTTATCCCTATTCAATGTAGATAATCTATAGAGGATCATTGATTATTGGGATTATAACAATGGATAATTAATAGCGTATCTATATCGTGGAACATATAGAGCGTTCTATGTAACTTAGAGTGCAATTCAAAGTTCTATAAGTGGATGCAATGAGGAATTAATAAGTTAGTGGATTTACTTAGTAAATTCTAGATCAGCTTATTGGAAGCTCGGTTATATAGGCCCATGGTCCCCATACTAGTTGAGACCATACTGCTTGTAAGACGCAGTTAATTGATTTTAGTTAGTCAATTATAATTGTAAAATTAGACTATGTCTAGTTTATGAATTTTCACTAAGCAAAGGCTTAAATGTGAAGAAAAGAGATTATATGTCTTATTTATTAATTAAGAGACTTTATTAAGTCTAATTAATAAATATATTAAATGATAATATTATTTAATAATTAATTTTTAGTTATTAAATAATTAGAATTGGCATTTAAGTGGTTAAATTAGAAAATTGGCGTTTTTGAGAAAATAAGATGGGAAAATGACAAAATGACAAAATTGCAAAGTGGGGCCCATTATCCAACCCATGGCCGGCCACTATGCATTGATTTTACCATTTATTTTTCTAATACTTTAATGCTAATTAAATCTAACCTAAACCTAGGTGGTTACCTATAAATAGATAGTGATGGCTCACACTTAAAAGATGATGAAATTTCTTGCCTTTAGGAAAAATTGAGCCACCTTTCCTATAGCATAGCCGAACCACATTCTCTCTTTCTCTCTTCATATTATTTAGCCTTTAGTGATAGAGTGAGTGCCCACACACATCAAGTGGTATCTCAATCATAGTGTGTAAGACTGTGAAGAATCCAATCAACCAGAAGGAGAATCAGGATCAAGAAGGAGAGAAAGAGATCCAGGTTTAGAGATCTAAACGGAAGGAGTCATTATATTCCGCTGCAATCAATTTAAGGTTTCTTAAACTTTATATGTGTTTATTTCATTATTTTAAAAATTCATATTAGGATGTTAATGAAACATACTTGTTAGTAAATCTAGATCCTGGTAAAATAATTCTGACAACTGGCCTCAGAGCCATGGTAATGATTTACTTTCATGAAATATGAATTAAAACGATGTTTGTGTTGATTTGGATGGTTTCATGTTGGTTTATGTAATTATATGATGAATGTATGTGTTTTACAAAATTTTTCCATGAAAATATTTTTTTTTTTCTTTTTGAAAATATTTTATTTGGATTCCTTGTGAAAAATTAAGCAATTTTGGTTTTTACTAAACTCGATTCCGATAAAAATTGAGGAAGTTATGAATTTTGGAAGATTGGATGCCATGGCTGTCGAGTAGGTGCATTAGGTACATCAGGCGCTCGGACAAGGCACACCCACGCGCACGCGCATTTCAGACAAAATCCTTGTCTAAAGCCGTGTCCGCCCATGTGCAGTGCCCGTGTCCTGAGATGCACGCCCACGATGACCCTGCAACCCGCCGAGCTTTCTCGGCAGATGAGGCTGCAATCGCTCACTTTCGCGTGCATCCAGGGCTGCGTGCAACCTTCTTGGGCTGATCTGTTGGAAAGAATTAGAAAAGCTCAATTAGAATATCCAAAGTTAGTCAAGGTTCGAGATGAGGTAATAGCTGGCCGGCCTAGAGACTTCTCAGATTCGAATAATGGAATGCTGTTGTATAAAGCTCGAGTGTGCGTTCTTAGTGTCGTTGAGCTTAAGAAAGAGATACTTGATGAAGCTCATACCACACCTTATTCACTGCATCTGGGAACCACCAAAATGTATCAGGATTTAAAACCCTACTTTTGGTGGTACGGGATGAAGAGAGATGTGGTGGACTACGTGTCCAAATGCTTAACCTGCCAACAGATCAAGGCTGAACATCAAAGGCCAGCAAGGTTATTGCAACCTTTGGTCCTTCCTGAGTGGAAGTGGGAGGACATTGCAATGGATTTTGTAACTGGATTGCCTAGAACCACATGAATGTATGATTCAGTATGGATCATAGTGGATAGATTCACAAAATCAGCTCACTTTCTGCCAGTGAAAGTTAGATATTCAGTGGATCAGTACGCTGAACTGTATGTAAAGGAGATAGTTTGTCTCCTTGGAGCCCCCAAATCTATTGTTTCAGAAAGGGATCCAAAGTTTACATCAAAGTTTTGGGTGAGTCTTTAGAAGGCTATGGGTACCAAGTTGAAGTTTAGCACAACCTTTCACCCTCAGATTGATGGTCAATCAGAAAGAACAATTCAGATATTGGAAGATTTATTGCGAGCTTGTGTCATGGACTTTGAGGGTTCATGGAGTAAGTACCTGCCTCTAATTGAGTTCTCCTACAACAATAGCTACCAAAGTACAATATGGATGGCTCCCTATGAGATGTTATATGGTAGAAAATGTCGCTCCCCTATTCATTGGGACGAAACTGGAGAGAGAAAGTACTTGGGTCCAGAATTAGTTCAGAGGACCAATAAAGCTATTGACAAGATCAAGGCTCGAATGCTTGGTTCCCAAAGCAGGCAGAAAAGTTATGCTGATCCGAAGCGCAGAGATGTCACATTTCAGGCAGGGGAACATGTTTTCCTGCGGGCTTCACCAATGAAGGGTATTAGGTGCTTCAGAAAGAAGGGTAAGTTGAGCCCTAGGTTCATTGGGCCATTTCAGATACTTGAAGTCGGGTAGGTATCGTATCGGGTAGCCTTACCACCAGCATTGTCGGCTGTCCATGATGTATTTCATATATCTATGTTGAGGAAATAAGTTTCAGACCCGACTCATATCTTAAGCTATGAAGCCCTTGAACTGTAATCAGACTTATCCTATGAAGAACAACCTGTTCAAATTCTTGATAGGAAGGAAAAAGTCCTTCGAAACAAGACCATTGCCTTGGTTAAAGTGCTATGGAGGAACTGTAAGGTGGAAGAAGCCACCTGGGAATTAGAGTCTGACATAAGGACTCAACATGTAGAGCTATTCAGGTTAGATTTTGAGGACAAAATCTTTTTAACTGGGGGATAATTGTAATGACCGCTTTAGTAATTTGGATTAGTAAAGGCAATTAGTACTAATTTCTGTTATTTTTATAATTATTTATGAATTTAATTATTTGTGGACCCCATTATTAGAAATGAGCATTAGAGTTATAATTTCTCATTTTCGGAGATTTTATTAAACTCTAGGGGTATTATTTATCTTGTATGTGAATTATACAATTTTTGTAATTTTTGCTCGGCGACAACGGAATATGCGATGGATGGTTAGTTTGATCACATGGGTAAGTTTAGAACCTTCTTTCTTAGTGGGAAATATTTTAGAGACAATAAAATATCGGGATTAAGCGGGGTTTTAGAATTTGACCATTTTACCCCTAGCTTTAGAAATACCCTAATTTTAAGTTAAAGGGTAATTTAGTCATTTTGTTAAGTGAAGGTTGAGGTGGCTGCCTAGCTTAGTGACACCTAGCTAAACTAATTTCAGCAAGAGATTGATTAATCTCTTTTCATTTGAAGCAATTAAGAAAATTAAAAAGAAAACCTAAAATTGAAGGAAACCTCTCTTCCCTTCCTCTCTCTCTTCGAACCAGCCAAAGCAAGGGGAGTTTGTTGCTGAATCTTGATTATTTCAGCAAGGGATTCAAGAGGAATTAAGCCATGGTAAGCTTAGCATCTTTACCTCTTAAGTTCTTGAAGTTTTCATTTGGTTTGAATATGTGATTTTGGGTTTTAGTGGCTGTTAGGGTTAGAGATGTTTAAGGTTCAAATTTTAGGGTTCATTTGAGTTGAAATTAGTTCCTAGTAGCTGGTTTTAATGTTTGGATTAAGTTTTGTGCAAGTTTGAGCTTGAGCTCAAAGCTTTGATCTCTAATGGCATAATTTAATTCATTGAGTTTTTCTATGAAATACTGGTTGGAAAATATTGTCTTTACATTGATTAGGTACTTAGGAAGGTTTGGTGGCATTCGGTAGAAAATTGAGCAAGAAGTGAAAAGTTTGGGGTCAACTTGTGCAAACCGGCTAGCCGGTTTTACCAGACCTCTAAAATCGGCTAGCCGGTTTTGGCAGGGTCCCCAAACACTTCACTTTCTCAATTTTTGTCCGTTTCAGTGCCGTGGTTGGGTGTTTCCCTATTTCCAGAGTTTGTGTTATCTCTAGGGAGTATAACAAAACCTAGGGTTGTGGGTTCGGGTTTCCCGAGATTAGGGTTTTGATCATGTAACTTACCTCGTTTCATAATGTGATTAGGGCATCGATCTAGCTCGAGACTTTCCGTTCAGGTCGGCCAGCACATTTGAATTCGGAAAGAAGGTAAGAACCGTATATAATGTGTGATATCAATATCTGAGTGCATGTATATGTTATGTGTACATGCATGCTTAATGTGTTAGTTGCACTACCAACACTTGTACAGTTAAGGAAAGAGTGCATTGGTATAGTGAATGTTATTTGAGAGTACATTACAGTGATACCAGCACAAGTACGAGAAAGTACTGAGTGTGTGTGGTATATCACTCAGTGGTACTCAGGGTATGAAACAAACCCTACCAACACTCGTACAATGAGGTACGTAGTGTATGTGGTATAGTGGCTATACCCTAGTATGGAACGTTCTTACTCATCTATTGAGCCTTGTAAATAGGTGTATGGGCGCCTAAATACAAGTTAAAAATTATATGATATGTTATATGCTTTTCTTACTGAGTTTGTCGACTCACAGTTCTGCTTCCATGTGTAGGTAAAGGAAAGGCGAAAGCTAAACAAGAGTGAACCTGAGCTAGGATGAGGTTGTACATGTCGAGGCAGCGCGAGCTGGAGTGTTCGGTCTCAGGACATCTGGGGTTATATTTTGTAGTCGTTGTGCGACCTAGATAATATGTATTTTTGGAATATTATGTTTTAAAAGTTTAAAAACGGGATCCCGGATCTTGTAAATAGTTTGGTATATTATAAAGTTTATTAATTAATATAAAAGTTTTAATTTGACACGTTTTTTAAGAAAATTCTTTGTTTAGCGAAGACAACACTGTAATTGAAAAAGTACTGTAGCGTGCCTTAACATTAGGGCGTTACACCTCCACTCTTAATTAATAGTTATGCTCTGTTGTTGGCACTACACACCACTAGGGGTGTTCATCCGATCTAATCCCTACTTTTTTGGTCAAACAACATCCAATCCGCACCAAGTGCGGATTTCATATTTGGGATCCAATCCGATCCGCATAACAATTTAAATACAATCCAATATAATCCGCAATAGTGCGGATTGGATCGGTTGTTTTTCTAATGATAAATTATTTAATATTTCATAGAAATTTTTTTTTTTAAAAAAATACTATTATTTATTAATCTCCAATAATAATTTATTTCCATCTCCATTTATATACAAATAAAACCAATACACACATATATGTCAATAGATATGTACTCATCTTTAAATTTATACTAAAATATATAAGCTAGTATATATATTTAAATTTATTTGTTCTTGTGTTTTCTATTATAAAACAAATAAAATGCACCAACTCAATATATTACTTAAAAAATTAAAAAATTAGAAGTTTGTGTCTTATTTTTAATAATACTCGAAAATTAATATATATTATATATTATAATTTCTTAAAACTATATATATAATTAAGTGCGGATTGGATTGGATCGGTTACTTTTTGGGGTCAAACAACATCCAATCCGCACAAGTGCGGATTTTAAAATTTTCAATCCAATCCAATCCGCGTAAGTGCGAATATTCGCATTTTGCAGATTGGATTGAATTGGACCGTACGAATTGGATTGGATCGAATAGTTTGTGAACACCCCTGCACACCACTCACCTCCACAGCCTTCTGCTTTTCATTATATACTACTTCGACACAATAGAAAATAAAGAATGTATAATCTCAATTACCCTTTTGAATATTGCTCATATTATTCAACATGTTCGAGTCCACTACACTTTCGGGTGTGGTGTAACGTATAGCTAGACTAGAAGTAGAAGGGGACCCCATCTTTCACAAGTTTTTTTTTTCTTTTTTATTTGTTTTAAATATTTGAGAGTCAAGGGACAATGATAATTCCAAAGCCATATTTTAAGAAAAAGTATAGTATTATAGTAGTTAGATAATTAGAATTAAAATAATAATCTACAATTTAATTAAGATATTTTTTTATTAGGGATACAACTATATTTAGAATTAAAGAATACGCATCAAATAATCTGCTCCACTTACATCGTTTGACAAAAATACTAAAATAATATCAGATGAAAAAAATTAAAACATCACAATTAACCTTAAGAATAACTATATTCTGTTTCATGTACTATTTCGAAAATATAATAGTAACAACGGTTGCATAGGTTCATTCAAACTCATAATTTGAGCACCCAATTATTGTGTAAGGTACGTAATTTCAATATTAATATTTCGTTCAGTTGCAGAGAACTTGCTATTACTAACAACTTTAAAGTAGGGCTTGGGGCCATCGTCTCGAATAAGGAGGGGGTACGGTGTGCTCGGCTCGGCAGCATCCCCACTCTCTGCTATTTTCAAGCCTCAATGGCGGAAGCAGAACTGCCTTACTCAAAGGCTTGTTCTTATGCCTTCGTTTAGGCTATACACATCTTACAGTTTTCTTATTGTCTTTGATTTTTGAGAAATGAAAAGAGGTCATTATATTAAGCGTGTTTGGTTTGCTCTTTTTTCTCTAGTATTTTTATTGTAAGATTATTAATAATGATATTGCCTATTTCTTAGCCAGACTTACTAGATGAATCAAAGGTTTGGTTGCCGGATTTTTTCTTCCGATTTTCCAAAGTGAATCTTTGTATTGATTTTTTCATCTTTGAGCCCTATTTAATAGAAATATTTATTTTCTTTTAAATAAAATAAAAGTAAAAATAAAAAAAATAATTACTTGCAATTTAGTTGTTGACTCATGAGTTAGATTTATGACTAGTTGGTTTGCAATATTGGTTTGTACGTGCAGTATTATTATATATAGAACTATTTAGGTATGTTATATGGTTCATCATAGCACTATAAATATAGCTTCAAAGTAACCTTTAGATCACAACATTTTGAGTAGAAGATTGAGAGTAATAATGGATCAAAATTCATCACATGAAAAAGAAGGTTATAGTACTGAAAGTAAACCTCATGCTGTATGCATTCCTTATCCAAGTCAAAGCCACATCAAGGCAATGCTTAAATTTGCAAAGCTACTTCACAGCAAGGGTTTCTACATAACCTTTGTCAACACTGAGTTCAACCATAATCGGTTCCTCAAGAACTCCTCCACCTTTTCCTCCATGCCGAACTTCCGGTTTGAGGCGATTCCCGATGGCCTTCCAGTGTCAGATCAAGCACAAGATGCAACACAGGACATTCTTTCTCTTAGTGATTCCACTAGAAAGAACTTTTTGGGCCCATTCCTTGAGCTCCTCAAAAAACTTGCAAACCAAACCAAAAGTAATAGTAGCAAGGATGATGTTCCTCCTCGTGTGAGTTGCATTATTAGTGATGGAGTCATGAGTTTTGCTATTAAGGCAGCTAAACAGCTTCGACTTCCTGTGGTTCTGCTCTTCACAGTTGCTGCATGCACTGTTATGGGCCTCGCCAACTACCGCCCTTTACTTGACAAAGGAATTGTACCACTAAAAGGTGATGAGTCTGAATTTTATATATAGCATGTGAAAATCTCAAAAACGTCTTGATAATTCTAATATATATAATTAAGTTTGATCAATATATGGCTTCTTTTTTTTATTTATTTATTAATGACTTTTACTTTAATTAATGGAGATGGAGATCTTCGGATAATGTGGAATTTCAAAGCTACGAAAACCTATCTTGATTTGTAATAATATATATATTTGTTGTGTGTGGCAGATGAGAATGATTTAAATAATTTTCTAGACACAAGTATGGAATGGATTCCGGGAATAAAAGGTCTCCGATTTCGAGATCTACCAACATTTTGTAGGATCACTGATTCCAATGATATTATGTTTAATTGGATGATAGAGGCAATTGAGATGGCTTCAGAAGCTTCAGCTGTTGTTATTCAGACATTTGAATCATTGGAAAAACATGTTTTGGATGTTCTTTCTTCAACTACTTTTTCACTTCCAAAAATATATCCAATTGGACCTCTCCAACCTCTACTCGATCACATTCCACAACATTCTCTACACACTGTCCCTTACAGTCTTTGGAAGGAAGAAACTGAGTGTATAAAATGGCTTAGTACTCAAAAGCCTAACTCAGTCATTTATGTCAATTTTGGAAGTATTACGGTTCTGACAGAGCAAGAAGTTACTGAAATTGGCTGGGGTCTCGCAAATAGCAATGTTCCTTTCCTGTGGGTGATTAGGCCAGACTTAATTGTTGGGGAAGCTAAGCTACCATCTGAAATTGTGGACCAAACCAAAGAGAGAAGCCTCATCATTAGTTGGGCTCCACAGGAGGATGTGTTAAGCCACCCCTCCACAGGAGGATTTTTAACACATTGTGGTTGGAATTCAGTAATAGAGAGCTTGACTAGTGGGGTCCCTATGATTTGTTACCCATACTTTGCTGACCAACAAACTAACTGTTGGTTTGCTTGCAATGAATGGGGAGTGGCAATGGAGATTGAAAGTGATGTAAAGAGAGATCAAGTGACGAAGCTGGTTAAAGAGTTACTCAAAGGAGAAAAGGGTAAGCAAATGAAGAGTAAGGCAATGGAATTTAAGAAATTGATCCGTGAGGCCACTGCTCCAAGTGGGAGCTCATCTACAAAGTTGGATGATTTGGTTAATCAATTGTGCTTGCATCAAATTGATTGATTGAAGATGTTATACTCATAATATTATATGTTTGTTTGTGTGAATGTGTGTGTGTGTTTTTTCTTTTGTTTTTTTTGCTTAATATATTATATTTTGGTTGAAGGGATATTGTAGATTTGTTGTCGGTGTTTGGTGACAAACTGACAACAATGCCTATTTTCCTATTAATTGTTTTTTTTTCTAATATCTTTAAGTTAATTTAATTTATGTAATGTATGTTTGTCAGTACGCGTGAAAGTTTCATCTAATGATTTGTTGTGCTCAGTTCTTCTATTAGATATTTAGATTGGATCGGATTCGACTAATTCAATCTAACTTATATTATCATTATAAAACGTGCATATTCTTCAATTTCATACACATATCCAATTGGCGGGAATAAAAATAGCTGCCTGTAATTTAAAAACATAAAATAATCGTTGTCTTGATGTAGTCACAACACGTTGTAGTCAAGCAGGCTTATGTCAAAAAAACCACGAATAGAGTTATGTTTTAAAAACCTAACATGGTCCAGATCAGGAACCTTCCAAGGTGACCACTAGAAACGAGCTTAATCGCTTTCTAACTTTAAGCGAGCCATAATGTCTTGTCTCTGTTGAAGACTATAGCCAAATTAACATTCATCATCTTGGGCTTAGGAGAATCATGTGTTTTCTTCTTCTCATCAATAAAGTGAATTGAGCGGGGGGACTTTTCTCTGTTTATCTTTCTGAATATACGTAATTCGAAGTGAAGGAACGTTTTTCTTTGTCCGAGCTGGTTTTGAATAATATATTGGCATTTTTCTGACTGCATTAACTGTTAGGGGTTTTTCATTTTTATAGTTCAAAATAGATTTTTTTTTTTTTTTTTTTTTTTTTTTTTTTGAGAGAAATCCATATAGAAATTCACATAGCAACCAACAAAACAAACTAAATCGCAACCAAAATTCACATAGCAACCCGCGCAGAAACCAGCAGAGCAACCAGCATAGAAAGTTTAGAAACCATCAAAGCAACCTAAATGGTAAATTTTTTTAAAAAAGTTAAAAAATAATATATGTAGTAATTTCTCTAATCGTTATGATAATGTTATTTACTACTATATATATTCCAAGATCTATATATTTAATTTCGAATCTTTTATTGATCAGCGAGCAAAATGTTAGCTTGTACAATAATTTTGTCTCTGTGATAAGACTAGACTCATTAATTTATTACTCGAAATATAAGTACAATACGCCAAATCTAAATAAACTGCCAAAATTAAATTGAAACAACAGATAAAAAAATACAATCCAAATAACTTCAACAAAAAACCAAACCACCCAATTAATATATTGGATCCAATCACCGAATACGACTTGAATAAACTGAACAAACCAATTATATTTTTTTAGAAAAATATTACATATATGTTAAATGGATAAATTATTTTATATTTGAATTTCAACTTATAAAGCTTTATTTGATATTATATTTTATAGTTATTAATGTTGATTAATATTAAAATTCAATATTTAAAATTTAGTACATTAATATTTCTATTTTTATTTTTTAAAGATGAATGTTGTTTAATATTTTGATATTAAGTCAATTAATATTCTCACTTTTAAATTATACTAGGTGATTGTTACGTGCCAAGCAACGTAGTGTTAGTTTTATTTAATAATTTAGTTTTTTTATTTTAATTAATAATTAAAATAGTATAATTATTTGAACGATTTGTTTTATAAAAATAAAATATGTGTCAGTATATTTAGTAAGTAAAACATAGTTGTGTTATAATAATGTATGTTATTAATAATAAAATGTACATTAATCTTCTAATTGAAAAAAAGTTCTATTATCTCATTTCATATCTAATAATAGCTACACAGCTATATATTATAGACTTTCACATTCTTTGCAAATTACTAATAAGCACCAATAATATTTTCATATTCTAATATTTTTCAACCTTCTGATCCTCTTGGTGGTAAAATTAAAATAAAACTAAAAATAAGCACAAAGATATAAGGTAAAGAATAATTACAGCCCATTTCATCTTCTTTTTATTTTTTTAAGCCCAAGCCCAAAAATCTCTAAGCCAACACAATCAATCTTCTTCTTTCCCAATAGCAATGAGTTGCCCCTTCTGTAATTATTTATATTATTTTTTTTAATTAAATTCTCTTACATATACAGTCTCACATATATATATATATATATTTATCTATACATTTTATCTTTTTTAGGTAATTACAGAAGGGACAACTCATATACAGTCTCACATTTATATTATCTTTTCTAGACATTTTATCTATATTTTTCTTTTTTAAAAAATAAAAAAAATTATTAATATTCTCCCAAGATAGGTTTGTTAGAGAGATATGTGGCTAAGATAATTTTTTTAATTTAAAAAGAGATTATTAATATTTAAAAGATTGTTTAATTTTTTGGGTTTATTTGTTAACAGGAGATCAAACCTAATCGTTAAATTTAACAGAATATTCTTTTATTTTTAAGTATATTCTGTTAAACCAAGAAATGTTAAACCAAGAAATGCCGTTAGATAGACACTTTTAATATATAAAGATATACCAAAAATTTAAGAAATTATCTACATTCCGCGTGCAGTTTTATGAACATCTTAAATTATATTATAAAAAGTATTATTTATTATTTTAAATTTAAATAAAAATATTTTATATAATTTTTCTTTGTATAATATGAAATTTATTATATAAAACTTTCATTGCTCATTAATAATGACAGATAATATAATATAAATGTATATAAAAGACTATTACTTTACGGTCTTTTTTTTTTATTATAATATTTTGAAAGAGATTTGTTTATAAAAAAATCGATACATCATATAGTTTTTTTTTTTATAAATTTCTCCAAAATTTTACAATTTTTTAGAATTATTTTGTACATATCACGAATACACATTAATAGAGATTTTTTTAAAATTAAAAAATGATATATATATATATCTATTCTATATAAAGTATGCTTTGTGGTGAATCCTCACTCTCAAAACAAGTTGTTACAGCAGTAACAATGTTCAAGAAACACAAATCAAAACTAAAACCAATCACAAAACTAAAATTTGAACTTAATTGAAATAAGACAAAAAAAAAAAAAAACATAACTCAATAATGGATGAATAATGGATCTTTATTGAATAGGAATAGTCAGTAGTACACAATAGATTGAGCCCAAGATTACAACTCAACACAGCAAGAATTACAAAGAAATACCTCACATTGAGGGAAATCACTTCAAGAGTGATACTCCCTTTTTACATCCCTCCACACACACTCACTATGATCTTGGACTCTCTCTCTCTAAACTGAATCTAAAGTATGAGCTTTGGAGATTAGAGATCAGAACTCTCAACTCAGACCTCTCTTTTTAGAATAGAGGAACCCCTATATATAGTTGCTGGTGGGTCCCCTTTAAGTTGGTATTAAAACCAACTATCATAAATTGCAGCAGCTTTCTTCAGATTCATCTGATAGGCAAATAGATGGACATACTGACTTGAGAGGTTAAGTGAGTTTAATCCCAACAATTCCATCTGATTAGACTCACTTAATCTCTGATCCAAAGAAATAAATGAGGACATCAAATGTCCTGAATGCTCAACAAGTTTAGACATTGCCTAAACTTGTCTCTAGTTACACTTTTGGTGAAAATATCTGCAGGGTTATCATGTGTGCTTATTTTCTTCACTTGCACCTTCTTGGATGACACAATATCCCTTATGAAGTGTAACTTGATATCAATGTGCTTTGACCTCTCATGAAACATTGGATTTTTCATGAGATGTAAAGCACTTTGATTGTCACAATAAACTGTGATATCCTCAGATTTGAAACCTAACTCCTCTGTCAACCCCTTAAGTCATATAGCCTCCTTGATGGCTTCTGTAGCAGCCATGTATTCAGCTTCTGTAGATGACAAGGCTACTACTTTCTGTAGGTTAGATTTCCAGCTGATGCAGCCCCCAAGAGCAGTGAACACAAACCCTGTTAGGCTCCTTCTATTGTCTAGGTTTGCTGCAAAATCTGAGTCCACAAAACCAGTGATTTCTTCCTTGTACTGGTTCTCCTTACTGAACACAATACCAGTGTCTAGAGTACCCTTCAGGTACCTCATCGTCCATTTCAGTGCTTCCCAATGTTCAGGGCCCGGGTCTGAAATGTACCTACTTACCACACTCATGGCATGAGCTAAGTCAGGTCTTGAACACACCATGGAGTACATGAGACTCCCAACACAATTTGCATAGGGAACATTGCTCATCTTGGCTCTTTCTGCATCTGTATTTGGTGACTGAGATGCAGACAACTTGAAGTGTTGAGCAAGTGGTGTTGCAACAGGTTTGCACTTGTCCATGCCAAACTTGTTCAATACTTTCTTCAGGTAGGCAGCTTGAGAAAGTACTATCATGCCAGGTCTAGGTCTCTTTATGTCTATCCCAAGAATTCTCTTTGCTTTGCCCAGATCTTTCATCTCAAACTCATCACTGAGTTTCCTTTTCAGCTTGTCAATCTCTGATTTTTCTTTGCTAAAGATCAGTATATCATCAACATAGAGTAGCAAATAGGTTTGATTATTGAAATACACACATGAGTCATACTTACTTTTAGTGTATCCAATATTTAGCATATAAGTGTCAAACCTCAAGTTCCATTGCCTAGGTGCCTGCTTGAGGCCATAAAGAGACTTCTTAAGTAAACATACCTCATCTAGATTCCCATTGTCAAAGCCCTCAGGCTGTTGCATATAGATTTCCTCTTCTAACTCACCATGCAAGAAAGTTGTTCTAACATCCATCTGTTCAATCTCTAGGTCCATGCTTGCTGCCTTTGCCATCATGGCTCTGATTGAAGCTTGCTTCACCACTGGAGAGAAAATCTCATTGTAATCGATGCCTTCTTTCTGAGTGAACCCCTTTGCAATTAACCTTGCCTTGAATCTGGTAGGCTCATTCCCTAAACCTTCTTTATGCTTGAAAAGCCATTTACATCCTACCAGCTTGTAGAACTCTGGTTTCTTCACAACAATCCAGGTTCTATTCTTCCTAAGAGACTGCATCTCTTCTTGGATGGCCTGTAGTCATGCTACAGCATCTTTACTTCTCATAGCTTCTTCAAAGCTAGTGGGTTCTAAACTGTCAACCTCTTCTGCAATCATAAGTGCATATGCAATGAATTCAGCATAACCAAAATGATCAGGGGCTTTTCTCTGTCTTCTCTCTCTATCTCTAGCTAATTGATAGCTGCTGAGTTCCTGCTGATCTTCATTGTCTTCCCATTCAGTTGCCTCAGTTCCATCTGGAACATCATTAGTTGGTGCTGTAGGAGCAACCTGCTCCACCTCAATCTGGACATTCTCATCTAAACCAGCTTCACTGTCTTTACAAGTGCTCTTGGTTTTCATGGCCATTTCATCTTCCTTGAAAACCACATCTCTACTAATCAAGCACTTCTTGAATCCAGGTTCTAAACACCACACTCTATATCCCTTAACCCCTTCAGGGTAGCCTAGAAACATGCATCTCAATGCTCTATGTTGCAACTTATCTTGTCTAACATGCACAAATGCAGTACATCCAAACACTTTCAAGTGATCTAAATTTGGGGATTTACCTGTCCATAACTCTTGTGGGGTCTTGAAGTTGTTTGGCACAGATGGTGATCTATTAATTAGGTAACATGCAGTATTAAGAGCTTCTCCCCAAAAGGTTCTGTCCAAACCAGCTCCTAGTAACATGCACCTAACCCTCTCAATCAAAGTTCTATTCATCCTCTCAGCAACACCATTTTGCTGAGGGGTTTTGATCACAGTTCTATGTCTCTTGATTCCCATTGTGGCACACAATCCCTTGAACTCATTTGAGCAGTACTCAAGACCATTGTCAGTTCTTAGTACCTTGATTTTGTTCCCAGTCTGGTTTTCTAGTAGCCTCTTCCATGTATCAAAGGTTCCTAGAGCCTCATCTTTGCTTTTCAACAAATACACCCAGACTTTCCTACTGTAATCATCAATAATACTCATAGAGTAGTGTGCTCCACCTTTGGTTGGAATCCTAGATGGCCCCCAAAGGTCAGAATGGACATAAGCTAACCTTTCTGTGGTGGTGTGTTCTGGCTTGTTAAACTTCAATCTACAAGCCTTCCCCAAAACACAGTCATCACAGAATTCACGTCTTTCTGTTAGCTTCTCCTTGAACAGTCCTTGCCTATTCATTTCCTCAAGTCCTCTCTGACTTAAATGCCCCAATCTGAGGTGACATAGCCTTGCTTGATTGTGTTTGGTTGAGTCCAAAACAGGTGCTGCACAACCTGAGATTGTCTTTCCATCCAAGAAATACAATCCATTACTCAACCTTCCTCTCAACACAGTTCCTGTGCCTTGTGCAATTTTCATTACACCTTCCTCAACTTTGACAACATACCCCAATTTATCAAACATACCAATAGAGAGAAGATTTCTTTTGAGATCTGGAACATACCTGACCTGCTGCAAGGTCAACATGACTTCATCATGATTCTTTAACAAGATTGTTCCCACACCTTTGAGCTCACACGCTTTGTTGTTCTCAAGAAGAACTGAGCCCCCATGACTCTTTGAAAGAGTCCTAAACAGTCCTTTGTTTGGTGTCATATGAAATGAACACCCTGAATCTAGAATCCAATCTCCACCTGAATCTGAACTAGACATCACAAGAACATCAGATGACACTGTAAGTGCATCAGACGACCCATAGCCATCAGCTACATCAGCAACTCCTTGCTTCCTAGACTTGTGATGATTTTCCTTCTTCAGTTTAGCCTTCAAAGCCAAACACTCATTTCTAAAGTGGCCCTCCTTCTTGCAATAATAACATTGCTTTCCTGCAACTCCATTAGAGCTTGGCCCTCCTGTGGAGTTTCTAGAATTGGATCTTGAATGGTTACCTCTGTAGCCATTAGAGTTCTGATTTCCCTTGAATTCCCTCTTGGGAAATTTTCCCTTAACAATGAGTAATCCTTCCCCATTGACCTCATCTTTCTCATCTCCCTTCTTCTGAATTTCTTTCGAATTCAATGCAGCCTTAACCTCTGTCATAGTCAGAGTTTCTTTGCCATACAAGATCGTATCAACAAAGTGCTCATACATCTTGGGAAGTGAACTCAACAGGATTATAGCCTGGTCTTCATCATCAATTTTCACCCCAAGATTATTCAGATCTAGAATGATTCTGTTAAAATCATATAGATGTCTTCTCAATTCCTTTGACTCATCCATTCGAAGTGTGTACAACTTCTTCTTAAGATACAACTTGTTTGCAAGAGATTTCTTCATGTAGATTGATGCCAACTTGTTCCAAAGACCCAAGGCCTTCTCTTCATCTGAAACTTCTCTCAAAACCTCATCACCAAGACTGAGGAGGATGGCACTATGTGCCTTGGCTTCAATCTCAAATTTCTTCTTATTGTCTTCAATTAATTTCATGGCGTCATCATCAAGCGCCTCATAAATCTCTTGGTGAACTAGAAAGGCCTTCATTTTGATTCTCCATAGGCTGAAATCATTCGAACCATTGAACTTGTCCACCTCAAACCTTGCTGAAGCCATTCAAACCAGTTCTTGATTGCTTGAATCTGGTTCTTGAAAGTTCGAGTTTAATTCTTGAAATGTTGAAGATGAATCTTGATTGGTTGAATGTGATTCTTGAACTCTAAACCCTGAGCTCTGATACCATTTGTGGTGAATCCTCACCCTCAAAACAAGTTGTTACAGCAGTAACAATGTTCAAGAAACACAAATCAAAACTAAAACCAATCACAAAACCAAAACTTGAACTTAATTGAAATAAGACAAAGAAAACTTAACTCAATAATGGATGAATAATGGATCTTTATTGAATAGGAATAGTCAGTAGTACACAATAGATTGAGCCCAAGATTACAACTCAACACAGCAAGAATTACAACGAAATGCCTCACATTGAGGGAAATCACTTCAAGAGTGATACTCCCTTTTTACATCCCTCCACACACACTCACTATGATCTTGGACTCTCTCTCTCTAAACTTAATCTAAAGTATGAGCTTTGGAGATTAGAGATCAGAACTCTCAACTCAGACCTCTCTTTTTAGAATAGAGGAACCCCTATATATAGTTGCTGGTGGGTCCCCTTTAAGTTGGTATTAAAACCAACTGTCATAAATTGCAGCAGCTTTCTTCAGATTCATCTGATAGGCAAATAGATGGACATACTGACTTGAGAGGTTAAGTGAGTTTAATCCCAACATGCTTATATAACAGAATTCTTGGTTTGTGAGAAATTCATGGGTGACTTTTTATTTATATTAAAAATAAAATGGTTTATGAGAAATTCATGGCTCACTTTTTATTTATATACAATAAAATAAATCCCATTAAATCCAAAAAAAAATACGATTGGGTTTTTGATGTTGTACATCCACGATTGAGTTTTCTTTAATTATTTATTGTATTCATATTCCTATTATAATTTCGACATTCTCATTGGATTACACATAATATTCCAATCCGCACTTCTCTTTTTTCTTCTTCACAACTTAATAACAAAATATATAAATAAGAATAATAAGGCTAATTACGATTTTTGCCCCCTGAACTTTGACATGTACCAAATCATGTCCCCTGAACTTTTAAGGCCATTGAAAATGTCCCTGAACTATTGAGATTTGTTGGATTTAATGACTTTTGTCTAATTTTATTCAATTTTACTATTTCAATGATTGTTTATGTACTAAACCATGTTCCCCAGACTTTTATATCTACCAAATCATGCCCCTCGAACTTTGACATGTACTTAATTATGCCCCCTGAACTTTCATCCATGTTAGACTTTTTTTGCTAAAATTAGAAAAAAGTCCTTAATTAAATCCAACAATCTCAATAGTTCAGGGGCATGATTTGGTACATGTCAAAGTTCAGGGGACAAAAATCCTAATTAGCCTAATAATAATAATAAAAAGGAAACGTGACTTTTATCAAAGTTCACAAAACCAAGCATCAATGGCGAAAAAAACCCAACAAAGTTTATAGCTAACAAATGATTCTAAGTGCTCGGCATATGCATTAGTTTTCAGGAGCAAAGTTTTTTAAAGTTACGTAATAATTTACATATATGTTGCAAAAATAATATACAAAAAATGAAGAAGAATATGGAAGAAAGAAGAGACCATTATTCACATCTAGAAAGGCAGTAGAGATAATAATAAAATTTTTCATTTTTTTTTTTTGTTATCAATTTTTTTTTTCTTTTTGAATAAAGATAAATATGAAATTTTAATCTATAGAGTTTTATTTTAATAAAATATAGTATTTTAAAATAATTTAAATTTAAATAATTTAATAGTATTTTGTTATAGAATACTATCACTTTTTGTTAAACATGGTTTCACGTTTTGTCGACACTACCATATTCAATTTATCAACGATAAAATGGACAATCCAAATATATGCGGACCCAGCTAGAATGAAAAGTGCAAAATACAAAAATTACACTGTTGTCTCTATCGAAGCAAATGAAGATTGAAATTTACCAATGACTATCATTAGTTTTCTTATCTACAATTTTTTGACAAATGCTATCTTCAATTATCAACAATTTAGAAATTGATTTTTAATTTTCTTTTTATCTTACACCCATTTAAGTAATGTTTCTTTAAGTATTGGAACATCAATTTTTAATTTATTTTTAGATTAACTTAAGAACATATTTAAATCATCAAGCTTTCTTAAACACTAATATATTACATGCAGTATTCACTCTTAATTGACAACATTATAAACTATAATATTTAGATACACATAATAACAATCTCACCTAATAACTAATAATATTTTTTCTTTAATTTTTAATTGTATCACTTTCAAATAACATAGAAAAAAACTAGCATAAAATTTAGTATACGTGTCTTGCACGTAGCTTTTTGCTAGTATATATATATATATATATATATATATACCGTTGATATTTTTGTTTTTGTTAAATAATTCTGGATTTATAAAATTTGAGAAACCATTTTGGTTGACCAATTTTTCTTCTTTTTTTTTTTTTGTAGAAATAGAGAGTTTGAAAATTTTAGAAATATATATCATTGATATTTTTAGTTTTATTTTTTTTTATTTTATTTATTAATAATAAATTTATAAAAGTAAACAAATAATAACAAAATAAAAAGATTATAATAAAAAAAAATACACATTTTAATGATAATTAATGCTAAAATAACAATCTTACTAATGATAGACCAATTTAAACTTAGTAAATCTAGCCATTTTTTTTTCTCTCATGAAGCTAACTATTGATAATTACATAAATATTATGTCAGTTTTTCTGACGTATTATAAAAACAAATAATTTTTTAATCTTGTCATTTACTTCATATTAATTTTGTTTTATAATTACTAAGCCGCGTTTCGCGCGGTGTTTCCAAATTTTTGTAAATTATACATATATATATATTATATTTATTGAGTGATATAATCTAAAATATTACATTTTGATGTGTGTATTATAAACAAAGTAATAATATTAAAACTAAAAACATAATTTTAAAATACATAGAAAGATAACAATTTTGTGACAAATATTAAATGGTAGAATTAACAAAGAAATTGCATGTGTTTTTATAATAAAATAAAGAAAAAAGATAATAGCTTTTGAATTTAACTGAGCTTGTGACTGATGATGTTGTTGTTTTTAAAATATTGTTTAGACCTTTTTTTTTAATAGAAAGAAACAATGTAACATACAATTTATGAAAGTTTTTACATTTTATTTTGTGGTATAGGTGGAACGTTTTCTCCACAAAAGTAAATGTAGGATGTCAACTGTAAAGTAATTCTTCATAACATTACTTGGTTTTAAGAACTGAAAAATGAGGATTTCATAAAAATATTAGTGATAGAATTTTTATCTATGAAATGTATAATAAGAAGATTAATTTTAATAAATTATGTGAAATATGACTAATTATTTCTATAATGAAATGTGTATTTGTCTTAATATTTTGTGGTAATTAAAATGATAAGTACTGTATAAATTTGGTTGAGCGCTCGCACGCTCATTATAATCATTGAAAAATAAAATTTAATTTATGATTATTTGATTATTTCAGAAATTCATATATTAAGTAGTTGTTAATTGTTAATATATTTACTAAATAAGCACAATATTATAAATCATGTGTTTGTTATTTTCTTTTTATTTCTAAATAAAAATTGAAATAATTTTTTATTATTTTATATGTATAATAATAATAATAATAATAATAATAATAATATACATTCAACTAAAATTAATATTTTAAAATAAAAAAAAAATCTATTTTTTTCATTTGTTAAAGAACTTAAAGGATTTTTTTTAATTTTTAATATTTGACAAATTTTGAAAAATGTAAAAGTGTATGTTTCTTTCATTTTAAAAAAATTATAAGGGTGACTAAGAAATTATTTTTAATTACTTTAAATAATTTTAAATATATTTTAAAAAATTACGATAAAAAACTCTTAAGAAAAAAACTTTTTATATGAAATACTTGACAAAGATTAAAAAATATTAAGTATGTGTTACGCATTTATTTATAAAAATTACAACTAATTGTGCATGATTAAGTTCTTCAATCACCTATATAAAAATAAATAAATAAATAAATGATACTAACTTTGAGATAAATTAAAGTGAAAAAATAGTGACCTATACATAACCTAGATCTATATCACCACAATGGTTTCTAAACCATGTTGGACTTTTTAAAAATAACTCTCATATTCTAAAGATATAAAGAAAATGTATAAAAAAAAATGTGAAAAAAAAGAGAAAAAATACAAAATACAAAAAAAAAAAAAAAAAAAAAAAAAAAAAGAGAGATTTATAGCATGTCACCTCAATTTTATTTAGGTCATCTTTTATATATATTTTTTTAGGTATATTTAAATAAAATTACAATAAAATACATTAAAAAATACAAAATTATGTTTTACATTCATTTTTTTTTAAAAAAAATATAACTAATTAAGCATAATTAAGTTATTCAATCACCCACATAAAAATAAATAAATAATCTTATGTTTGTAATAAATTAAAGTAAAAAAAATAGTAATCTATATATAACTTAGAAGTATATCACCACAATGATTTCTAAATCATGTGAGACTTTTTGAAAAAAAAAAAAAAACTCTAATACTCTAAAAATATATATATATATAAAAATATATTAAAAAAATAGAAAAAAACTAAGAAATACAAAAAAAAAAAAAAATTATAGGATGTCGCATCAACTTTGTTTAGACTCTCCTTTATATATATATATATAAAGATATATATATATATACAAGTTCATCAATTGCTCACGTAGAAAATAAATAATATTAACTTTTGGATAATCTAAACTAAGAGATAATGATCTATATAACATAAAAATATATCATCAATACAATGAATTCTAAACCAATTCGGAGTTTTTGAAAATAGCTCTTATATTACTAAAAATATAAAAAATAAAATAAAAAATGAGAAAACAAAGAAAATAAAAGGAAACTCATATAAGGTATCACATCATTTTTTTTGTGCTTTCATTTATAGATATTTATATATATATATGTATAGGGGTGACTATTCAATGGTTACATTTTTATTGTATCCATATGGTTACATTTTTCTTTGACCTGTAATAGCAGATTACTAATAGGTAGACTTTCATTTTTTAGAATTAATTAATTATAATTAACTATTTTCTTAAAATAATTAATTAAATAGTAGGCATTCCTTTTTTAGAATTAATTAATTATAATTAACTATTTTCTTAAAATAATTAATTAAATATTCAACAAGACCTCTTTTAGCAATTAATATTTATATTTAAATCCTTACTTGAATTATTTTAATAATTAAGCCATTTAATTATAATATTTACAATAAAATTTATTTATTTTTTTTTAGAAAAATTAAACTTCTTTTGACACAAATTAAAATGTTCTTCTTATAATAAATTTTAAATTAATTAATTATTTTTAAATGATATTTAATTATTTTGTTACAATTATATGAACTAAGTATGAGGCCTCAAGCTAATCAATCGATAACAAGTGCAGCCATTTTTTTTCTAAAAAATCCTTCAACTTATTTCATTTTTTACTTTTTAAATATTTAAATAAAAAATAAATAATTAAGTGAAATAATTTAAAATTAAGATTACAAGTATAATAAAATTTAAATTATGAAATTATATGTGTATAATTTTAAATTATAAAAAGTTTTGCTATAAAATTTTAAATAATTTAAGTATAAAAAAATAAATTGCTAAAAGATTCTTATATAGTAATAAATTGCAAAAAATTAATTAATAATTATAACTAATTTAATTTTAAAATATAATTAATCTTAATTAAAGTTTTATAAGGAAATAAATGATGATTAGGTTACTTTCAGGTTATAAGTTATTTATTATTTATTTTTATTTACTTTCCAAATTAATCACAACCATTTAATAGTAATCCAATGGCTTAAAAAAATGTAACCATGATGGTTACAATAAAAATGTAACCATTGAAACCTCTTCCATATGTATAGATATTGATATTGATACATTGATATGAAACTCTCATAAAATTTAAAAAATAGAAATAAAAAATATAAAAATATTTTTTTATTTTCCTTTATTAAGGTAAAAAAAGAAAAATTCATATTTTTATCTCCGATTTGACCATTTAAATAATTTAAACTAAACTTACAAAAAAAAAATAATAACAAAAATGCCAAAATAAAAAAAAAAATCAATTTGTATAAATACATGACATTGATAATCGCTTTCTAAAAATAAAATTTTAACTTTTGAACAAATAAAAATTAAGAGAAAATATTTTAATTGTAAAAAATTATTTTAACTTGAACAAATAACAATTTAAGAATATTGAATAGTACAAATTAAGTTCATAAAATAAAATTATTTATATATATATTGATATGAAACTCTCCAAAAATTTAAAAAGTAGAAAAAGTATATATATATATATAAATATTTTTATTTTCCTTTATTGAGGTAAAAAAGAAAAGCACCTATTTTTATCTCTAATTTGACCATTTAAATAAGGGTAATTTCATTTTTTGACCCTAATAAAATACCCCATATCAAAATTTATACTCCTTTATTTTTTTGTACAAATTGATTCCACTAATTTAAAAAGATTCCTAAAATACCCCTAAAATAAACTTTTCACTCTCTCTATCTGACTTTCCCACTCTCTCGCTCTCTGACTTTTCTCTCTCTCTCGCTCTCTTCACGAACTCACAAACCCACGAACCCACACGAACCAGGCGAACCAACAAACCAAAACCCACGAACTCGCTGTCGACCACGAAGCCAAAAAACCCACGAACCAAGCGAACCCACGAACCAAACCCACAAACCAGGCGAACCGAAACCGTCTATCGATCTTCGAGCCAAACCCACAAAAAACCGCCGTCGCCACCACGAGCAGGAACCGTCGCCGCCACCACCAAATTCAGTCAAAGGTAAGGTTTTTTTTTGAAAAAAATATATTTTTCATAGATTTGGATGCCAATCATATAATGTTGTTGAGATTAGTGGAATTTTTGTAGATTTTGTGCTCTTTCTTGTAGTAGGTTGTATATGTTGGATATGTTTCAATGGTGTTTGTGTGTTTTGACATTGTTATCGATGCAATGTCGATAGGATATCGATATATTTGGTTTTCTGTTTGTGTGTTTGAACAATATTTTCGACAGGTTGTCGATATAATGTCGACAATTTGTCGATGGTTTGACCTTGACTTTGTTGTTATGTAGTTTTGACTTGAAATGTCGACAATTTGTCGACGGTCTGTCGATAGGTTGTCGATAATGAGTTGTAGTTGCTGTCTGTTTGATAATGTCGACCTCATGTCGACATGATGTCGACGATTTTTGTTTACTCCAAATATAGTTCTATTTTTCTTTGCATGTCGACAGAATGTCGACAATTTGTCGATATGCTGTCGACAAAGTTATTTTGTTGCTGCTTTTGTGATAATGTCGACAACATGACGACAGTATATCCACAGTTTGTCGACCAAATTATGTGTTTACTAACTGTTTGATAATGTCGACTGAATATCGACATGATGTCGACGTTATGTCGACCTTTCTTAAATTTTTTGACAGTAATATTGCTTTGTTATTTATTTTTTCAGATGGCTCCGAGACTCATAATTCCAGCATCTGAGCATTTTACTGGCCGCGTGACTTACAGAGGCACCAAAACTTTTGCAAAAATCAAATCTCAGTTTGAGGAGTTCAACTTGAATAACACGGCGAAGGAAAGCCATTTCAAAAACTTTTGGAATGTCATTCCCCTGACATTCTCCTTGGTGTTATTTCACCAGCTGATGCTGCACAAGATGAAGGTTGATGCTCAGGAGGAGTTGAAGATGCAGTTTTACATTGGTTGGAAGGAGCTCAGATTTTGAGTGCTTGAGTTTGCACTCATTACAGGCCTGAACTTCTCCACGGGGCCAACAGAAGAGGAGAAGGCTGCGCAGGCTGCTCGCTCAGGGTCAGACCGATTGATCAACAAATATTTCAACTGATCTGGTAGTGTGAAGACAGAAGCACTCCAAGATAGGTTCACAAATTGTCAGAACCCGGAAGACTTGTACAAGCTTGGCTTGTGCTTGTTTGTTGAGTCAGTGCTTCTGGGTCGCGAGGCTAACGCGCTGATTACGCCTGACATACTTAAATATGTCAAAGATCTCGAGTTCTTCTTCCGGATTCCTTGGGGGAAGCACTCATTCGCCAGACTCATGCACTCGCTTCAAAAAGACATGTTGAAACAGAAGGCCAACTACGAGAAAAAGCTTAGCTCGGATGTTCAGCATGAGTGCAAATACACAGCATATGGCTTCGCACCTACAGTACAATATTGGGCGTATGAGGCCATTTTGGAGGTAGGGAAGAGGTATGGCACGAATCATGGGATTCAATTTCCCATGATGCTTAGCTGGACGAGCAAGGGTGATATTGGGAAGAAAGAAGTCAGTGCATTATTTTCTAGACGGGTATGAATTTTACTTATTGTTCAGAGTAATTATTTAACATAGATGCTTGTAATAAATGCTAAATGGTTTTACTTTGATATTTTTTGAACCATAAATAGAATCTTGAAGTGGTGAAGGGGCTACTTCCATGGACAGAAGAGGAGGCATTTGTGAGGACCATCTCTTACGATGGTGTGGAAAACCTAGTTGATGATGGTGTGGATGACACAGAGGCTGAGGCAGATGGTACCAGACACTCAGGTGCCAATTTTTGGAACTTGTTTTTTATGATTGTATACTTGATTGTGCTATTGTTTTTGTTCTGTGATATTTGTATGCTTACCGTATTTTTTTGATATATATTTTTTCAGGCCACTAGTTCAGACCCTGAGCCCAGTGCACCATCTTCATCAGGCGTTCATGGTGCCGAGTACAGTGATTCAGTGGGGCAGTTGGATAGGATCGAGGTTGACCAGAAGGGTATGTACGTTTGTTCTGCCGAGCTGAAGAAGGCATATGAGACCAGCCATGTAGAGCTGAAGGGTGGTCAGAACGTAATTATGGAGCAGCTTAGAAATATATTGGCCATGTTGAATCGTCTGCCAATGACAGCTTCAGCACCGGAGGCCCTAACAGATCCATCTACCCGACTACCAACTGCATCACCCCTACTACCAGCTGCATCACCCCCACTACAAGAGGAGGAGGTCTTTCCTGACGGGTATGATCCTTATGAGGGAGCTCCAGCTACTCCCATCAGTGTAGGTGTTATCCATGTACATGACAGCGAGTCCCAGGGTGAAATTTTGGCGATAGAGGCACAACCTGCAAGGGTTAAGAGTCGGAAGAGGAAGAGAAATTCCCCTGTATGGTTCCGTGACTACACGGAGATGAAGAAGAAACAGAGGCCTTCTTCGTCGTTTGATCCCCTGGCACCACCGGATAAGTAATTGTTGGATACTTTTCGAAAGTGGTGTTGTGGACTCATTCCGAACCACCGACTTCGGGATTTGAAAAGTGGTGATTACGGTCCATCATTCTTTTGGAAGTTGTGGACACTACAGGAATGGCTTACAGATGACGTAAGTAAAGTATTTTATAATTTTACTTTACTTTACAACTAATGTTCAATTAATATATTTTGTTGTCTAACTGATTTCTCTAACCTTTATATGCAGCATATAGATGCAGCAATGCATATGCTGAGGAGACGATGCACCGACTATCCACTGACATTTCCTCAGAAGGGTATCATTCTCTCAAAATTCGTCACCACCATGATCAGCAGTGCATGGATGAATCACAGGGGTGCGAGGAGAAACTTTGTGTGGGAGGATTATATCCTAGAGTACTGCAGAGGGGTTCATAAGGTATTATTTTAGTAAGATTTTAAATGTTGAACTATGATTATAAGTTTATTATGGTTTGTTAATTGTTTAGTTTTTCTCCATAATTACAGAACCAGTTCTTTCCGAGATGGATGGGTAATGAGTTCATTTACTTCATTTTGCATCTTCCCGACCAAAGGCACTGGGTCATAGTTGAAGTTGACATAGAGCTGTGGAAAATTAATGTGTACGACTGTGATTCCAGCGTTTGTCATTGGTCCGCCATGGCACCCATCTTGAAGACTCGGGAAGAACTGTTGCCCTCGCTAATCCATGCAACTGGGAATTTTCCACTTAATAACCAGATCATGGCCTTAACTAATAAGGAGATCACCGTGCTTCCGAAGGCAACAATCAGGTACATAGCGATAAAAAAGTACTATAGTATTAAAATATGCTTTATATTGTACTAACTTTATTTTTTATGTTGCATTTATTGGTGATTGTGGCGTTTATTGCATTGAGTATGTGGAGCATCTCATGATGCGACGTGGATTAACCAATGTCACGCAAGGCCAGATCAAGTTGTTCCGTGAACGGTGGTGTGTTGATTTGTTTTACCAAAATGTCAGCTGATTATATGTGTAACTATGGTGACATTGTATACTTTGTGTAATTAAAATTACAGTTATGTATATATAGACTTTCTCTTCTTTTGGATGATACTTCGTGGTTTCCTAGTGGAAATTGTTGAGAAAATAATGGAAAGATCGATGTTGAAGTCTCTACTGTTCTTGACTTTGATGATTTTTATTCATAATGAACCATATTCCACTACCTACAAATTATTATAAATTAATTTTGGCATTAAAGCAATTCCAACAAAAAATATTCAACCTCAACATTATTTTAAAGCAGTTTCGAACCTGAAATAGAAAACATGTTATTACAAAGAATAAGTATACTACGCCTCAAATGCGGGCTTTGCATGTTGCTCTGTTGTGGCCTGAAATGCCACAGCGGTTGCAGTTTCAAGATAGAGATCCTTCTTTATCACCAGATGGGAAACGGTTCTCCCGTCTTCTTCCAGCGTTGCTTTTCCTCAGACGACTATAGGCTTCTTTTCCACAGGTACCCCAACTTTCATATTCTTGATGTGTTCTGGGAGAGCCCAATCATCCTCATCACTAGCAAGATTGATGGTATCATCGTAAATCTTCTTCCATGTTTCTTTCGAATAATAAGGTGAGCAAAGCGTGTACACACTTGTATTCGTTTTCAATGCCGCGGCACATGCATGAAGGTAGGGGAGTTTCAATAACGTAAACACGCCACAGGTGAATGTTCTTTCAACTAGGTTCACATCACCACCTTTTTCACCGTTAGGTCCCCTACAAACGTTATACAAACTGGCTCCATTTCGTTGGACGCACCTGTACCTTGCATTTTCATGAATTTTCGCCAAGTTTTTTTCAAAGAGCGTGGCCAAAGGGATTGTACATTTGTCAGCATTTTCGAGGCGATCAGCGAACCACGATTGTAGTGTGAACCTGATAAATTCAACCAAAGTAGTTATTGGATATTTCCTGAACTCTTCTTTAACACTATTGAAGCTTTCAGCAGTGTTGCTGGTCATGATGTTATATCTATCGCCCAAACAATAAAGGTGAGCCCACTTCTCAAACCCTATACTCTCCACATATGCAGCAATGGCCGGATTCATTTTTCTAAGCTTCTCGAACTCTCTATCACATTCAGTCTTCGACCATGAGTAAGCAACATTATATATTTGGTTGTGAAAAGCATCAGTCTTGAACTTGACGTTCACGTTCATAACAATGTGGTGATAGCATGCACAGTAGACTGCTTTGGAGAAATCGAGTTCAACAGCATGATCAATGCTTTGATGCCTATCTGAAACAAACACTAAGTTCTCAACCACGCCAATTGCTACCTTCAACTTCTGTAAGAAATACGTCCAAGAGTCGTTATTCTCACTGTCAACGATACCATAAGCAACCGGCAACAATTGGTTGTTCGCATCGTATGCCACACCAACTAACATTATACCGACGTACTTCGTCTTCAAGAAGGTGCCATCGATACTCAAAACAGGACGACAAGAAGAAAAGCCCCTTCTACATGCACCGAGTGATATAAAACAGTACTTAAACCGCTCATTCTCTAAATACAAGTCAGTAATGGTACCTGGATTCTTCTGCTCCAGCATGTACAAGTATCCAGGAAGCTTCAAGTATGAAAACTCAGGCGTACCCCTAGCATACGTAAGTCCCATCTCCCTGCACCTCCACGCCTTCACATAACTCATCTGGATACCATAGTTGTCAAACATGTCCCTCTGTATGTCTTTAGCATTGTACTTAGTTCCATCTTGGGTGTACTTCCCCTTAATAAGGTGGCCAACCACCCATGGTGCTGCTTGACGGTGATCTGAACGTCTCGCATTCAGGTTACATGTGTGTTCGTTGTGAAATACAGTGACCTCGAAGTTGTCAGAATGCATCTTCTTCCTCCCCCTCAATCTCCATTTACAATCTGGAGCCTTGCATGTAACGTACAACACATCAGGGGATGACTTCTTCACCATCCACTCAAAATTGTTATTAAGTGCAAACCTACCCACCACTTGTCTCAGTTCTTCCTTGTTTTCAGAAAAATTACCAAGCTCTATCACCCCTGCTTCCTTACTTTGTATACAAGTAGTTAGCTCATGATTTTCCATTATATCTTCCTTTGTCCATATAGGAGCTTTGAACTTGGTACAAACTTCAAAAGAGGAGAACGTTGAGAAGGTTGCATGATGAGAAGGAGCATGTTCTTCAGTTCTGCCTTGTCGAATACTGCTAGTTCCAAGTGTAGTGCGATTTTCACTACGGGGTTGTCGTTCTCGCTGTGTACCATGGTTGCTCGATACACGCTCTAACCTCAAGGAAGGTCCCGCTACGGCTTCATCGACTGCCAAATCATGTTCATCGTCCATATTCAAATCTACAATAGGATTGTTATTGTAGAAGGTTGTATCGAACTCCTCAAACTGATGAAATCCTGTCGCTTGTTGTTGTTGCTCTACATTGGTCGGAACATGTACATTGGTCGGAACCTCTTCATTCACACCAATCCCAACATCTGTTTCGCGAATGCAACACCCTACACTCCGAGGGAGAGGATTAGTAGGCGGCGTAGACCCAGAATTCCTAACTTTTCTCACCTTGGTCACGAATAATGGCATAAACTCTGTATTTGACATTGTTGCCCTCATCTCTAAGAACGTTCTCAGTTGGCGTTCTTTCTTAATAACCTTTGGCAGAACCATTTGGCCCTTCATGTACAAGGAACAAATCTCCAACTTTAAATCATACTCTAAAGGATCAACCTCCAACTCTTCATATAAAATTTGGCTCGGTAACTGTAAGCGTCAAGCTGCCTTCTGCTTTGTAAATCCAATTATAATTCTCACATAACCAAACACCATCGTACGATACAATAAGAAACACTTTGTCTCCTACAATTTCAAACCAAAGAAGGTGAGTACAGGAAAAAATACCAAAAAAAAACAAATGTTGACATCCCATCGATATCAATCGACATTATGTCGATAAAAACAATAGCAGAAAGTATACCATGTTTCATCGACATAGTGTCGACATACTATCGACATTAGGTCGACAACATTACCAAACATGTAAGTGACAGTCCTCATCGATATATAATCGACACACCAACAACATAATATCGACATATACTCCCCATTGCAATTTGCATGTTAGACACGTGTACAATGGTAATTAATCCATTCCACTATCGACAAGCTATCGACATAGTATCGATATTCACTCGACAAATACACATTACATGTGTTTCATTTTTTACGGTTATACATTTAATGTTAATAAATTTTACTTACGTTCCCAACAACCCTTCCCAACTGCCACGTTGCATGTCAGACACGTGTATCATCGATAAGCTATCGACATAACGTCGACATAGTATCGAAAAATAAGTATGCCGTTTCATTAAATTAGCATGTTGTCGACATATCATCGACATAGTATCGATATTCTGTCGACAAATACACAATTCCATGCGTTTCACCTGTACAGTTACGCATTTAATGGCCATTAAACTTTCCTACATTCTCAACATGCATACTGCTCTATAAAAGCAAATCCCTTTCTAATTCATAAGTGCTCTTGTCTTCTACTTCTCTCTTACACTTAAAAATCAAAGGCAAATTTCTCTTATTTTTAAGTTCTAAATATGACGCCTAGAAAGAACAAGGGCAAATTCCCAATCTTAACTCCTGAAGAGCTGAAGCAGGAGGATGATGGCATAATTACTCCTCAGATGCAGAAAGTTCTAGACGCCGATAGAGCTTTTGAAAAAGAACGAAATCGGAACGAGTTAAGGTTGATACAACTTGAAGCACAATTTAGCAAAACTGGTGTATGGCTGGCTCCACCACCAGGGTTCCCCGAAGGATGCCGTCGTTGCAAATTAGGCATCTTTAATGGTAAACCGGTGAAGCCTGGAACTTTATGCAAGTATTGCAAGTCTCACCCAAAAGCCAAAGACTTTTAATAATTTGTTATTTTATGGCTTGTGGTGAGTTTTATTTAATGTTTGTTTGTTTTTTTTTTATGAACTTTTATTTTATGTTATTTGAATGAACTTTATGTTATGTTTATGTTAGTTTAATGTTATTTTGTGTTTTATTTATGATTTTTTCAATTGCATCGATATATTGTCGACATACTATCGACAATATGTCGACAACTTCTAAATAATAGGTTAATTTGCTTTACATCGACATGCTATCGACATACCGTCGACAACATGTCAATAATGGTCATCACTGACCTTTTCTGGCAGAATATCGACAAACCATTGATAATCCATTGATATATCATCGATAACAACTGGAAAAACCCAGATTTCGAATGAAAACCAGATCTGCCAGATCTCAAACATTTCAGACCAAAAAACACCAGTTCAAACAAATATGACACATATAACGAAAGTAAACTACATAAAGTCTAACAAAATGCTTAAAACACAACTTACCCATTGTAATGGTGTAAGATTCTTGAGTGATATTTTGGTGTGCTCCGGCTTTCCACCAACGCCCACCGAGAAACAACCATTCAATGGTAAACCGACAGAGGGACGAGAGAGTGGGACGAGAAAGAGGGAAGTTTTTGGGAAGTTTTTCAATTTTTTCTAGAGAGAGAGAGTGGTGCACGAGAGAGAGGGAAGAGAGAGAGAGAGAGAAAGAGGCAATTTCAGTTTTTAACAATTTTTTTTAAAGGGTAAAATGGGAAGTTCATGTAATCAATGGACTAAATTTGTACAAATTCATGGAGGGTATAAATTTTGATATGGGGTAAATTATTAGGAGCAAATAGTAAAATTTCCCTTAAATAATTAAACTTACAAAAAAAAATAACAACAAAATGCTAAAATAAAAAAAAAAAATAACAACAAAGAGCTAAAATAGAAAAAATAAATCAATTTGTACAAATAGTTATGTTCTATATTCTAAAATTGAAACAATAAAAAACATAACAAAAAATGTATGTGTAAGTATAATCAAGAGTGTTCAAATAGTCATATATGACATTGACAATCACTTTTTACAAATAAAATAAAAAATAAAATTTTAACTTTTGAACAAATCAAAATTAAAAGACAATATTTTTACTTGAATAAATAACAATATAAGAATACTCAATAGTACAAATAAAATTCTTAAAATAAAATTATTTTCATAAATACATATAGAAACAATTATAAAAAAAATAATTGTTAAAAATAAAACATTAATAAAATACTTATGGGGTAAGACATTAGTCAATCACCCTTAAAATATAAGAAAAAAATGGTAGACTAAGAAAAAAAAAATTGACTAAAGTATTATTTATAACCAACATAGATAATACTTAAAAACTATCTAAGCGATGTGAGACTTTAATTTGTATATGTAGATTATTTTACAAACAAAATAAGGAGAATGTGTCAAAAAATTAGAAAAATAAAAAGAAAAAAAAGATAAGATGCCACATAGACTATTCATGTGCTTTCCTTTATATATATATATATATATATATATATTGATGTTCTACATGTATCATGTTTATAATATTTTTAAAGAACTTGCTAAAGAATTGTGTTACATTATTATGAGTAGTTAAAAAAAATTATATGCTAAAAGTGATGTGTTATTAGAAGAATACTCATCATTATATACTATATTGAATGAAAAACACACCAAAATAAACTTACAAAATTTATACAAAATGGTCAAATTAATACAAATATATATGTGAATTAATGTCTTATTTGAATAGTTTGATCAAAAACTTAAATGATAATAGTATATATATATATATATATTATATTATATTACTTAAATTAAAAATCTGAATTGTGAACTTAAATGGTAATACTTTATGGAGTAAAAAATATATGTTTGAATCATCTCTCAAAATTGAATGAAAATGCATTTACATATGTATATGATGATATGAACGAAAACTTTAAACACTACTATATAATCATAACCTTACACTACAATAATTTTCTTAATTAGCAGCGGAATTATTAGCGGCAGACAAAATCTGTCGCTAATAATGGTAGTATTAGCGGCGGACTTCAATTTCTGCCGCTAAATAGGGTTTTTTTAATATTATTAGCAGCGGGTTGTCAGTCGCTATTGCCAGCCGCTAATAGTATTAGCGGCGGGGTCCGCCGCTAGTAAGTGGGCGGGAAAAATCCTACCCATTCAGTTCGAATATTATTAGCGGCGGACCCCGCTGCTAATAATAATAAAAAATAGAAAAAAAAAATTAAAAACATCTATTAACTATTAGGGACAGAGCATCCGCCGCTAATGCTTCTATAAATACCCCATTCGACTCTCTTCCTTCATTTTCCCCATTTTTTTCCTCTAACTCGAATTCTCTTCAGCCTCTTTCCCCATCTGACCATCTTCTACCACTACCACGACGCACCACCACCACCACCACGACGCACCACGTGTGACCATGACGACGCACCACCACCACTATCAAATACCAGCCACACCATGTAAGTTTTTTTTTTTTTTTTTTTATATTTCAAATTTTATTTTAGTTGAAAAATTTTAGGGATATATATTATTTATTTTTAGGTTTTAAATTTATATATAATGTGTATTTATATATAGATCTGTTTATATAATTAAGTTTGGGTATATATATAAATGTGTGTATATAGATTATTTTAGGTGTACATATTTATTTATTATACATATCTACAATATATGATTTTTAATTTGTGTATATATGTATTTTTGATTTATGTATATATATTCTATCTATATATTTTTTTTTATATGTGTAATATATTTTCTGTGAATAACAACAAAATTAGTTCTCCGACTCTTGGCGTGCGTGGTTCCCATCTCTCTCCCATGGCGAAGAAGAAACGAGCAACCCGAAAGCCAGTGGTTACGGTGGAACGTGCTGAAACGGAGGAGGATCTCCCTTCAATCCAAGAGGCCAAAGATTGCACACCGACTGAAGAGTTCCATGATACCTGCTCTGATCTGGAGGTGAACGAGGCAGCAGTTGATAATGAGCTGAAGGAGAACTGGTCCTCTCCGAAATCGGTAAGCTGGGCGGAAGAAGTGGAGAAGACTAATTTTCAGTCTAATGCTAAGGAAATCTGGAGTAATTTCAAATTGAACCAGGTATCCCCTTCTACTCGATTGTCATATACTGAACCCAAGAAATAGGGAGATAGAGTTATTGCTGAACTAGATTTAGAGGAAGTAGAAATTGAAGCTTCTTTTTGGAAAAATGCTATTGTGTGTTTAGTTTTGGGTGCTAATCCACCATTCAAAGTGTTTAAAGGGTTTGTCAAGAGAGTGTGGGGGAATTTGGGAGTTGAGAAGGTAATGAGGATGCATTCAGGTTGTACCCTTGTCACTTTTAGAGATGAAGCAACCCATGATCTTGTGCTAGAATCAGGGGTAATTCATTTTGATAAAAAAAACCTGTGATATTAAGGCCGTGGTCCTCTGACTTGGATACAACAAGATTGGTGAAGTCTGTCCCGGTTTGAATTCTTCTAAATGGTCTTAGTCTTCAATATTGGGGGAAGAATTACCTTAGTGCTCTTGTGAGCACAATAGGAAAGCAAGTTATGATTGATAAGGTGACTCAAAATAGATTAATGGTGAAATTTGCTCGTGTTAGTTGATATGGATATTTTGGATGAACCTCCAAAATCGATTGAATTTCTTAACGAAAGGAAGCAATTAGTTGAACAACAAGTGGAGTATGAATGGCTCCCATCAAAATGTGGTGCTTGTGGAATGTTGGGACATATTGTTAGCAATTGCAACAAGGATAAAAGAGTTGCTTGGAAAAAGGGAGTGAATGGGGAAAAGAAAGAAGTGAGTCATGAAGTGGAAGATGATGTTCAGACTAGATAGGGGTCTAAACTAGTTACTGCAGTGGTTGAAGTTCAGAAAGGTAAAGGGGACCAGATTGATAAGGCTCAAAAGGGAGATGAAGAGAAAACGAAAGCAGCTGGGGTTGCTATGATGCCTCAGATGGAGAAAGAAAATGACTGGATCACTCCAAAAAGAACAGGAGGCAAACCTTCTATTGTGATTCAATCAAAAGAACAGGAGGCAAGTTTAAGGAATGATTATGATGTGCTACAAATGGATGGAGGTGATGGAAACTTGGAGACTTTTTCTAAACCAAGTTAAGATGGAAGCTTGTAATATGTTAGGTTGGAATGTTAGGGGTATGAATAAGAAGGAGAAGCATCATGCTATCCTTGAAGTTTGTAGAGAGAATAAGATTGGTGTGGCTGCTCTGTTTGAGACTAAAATAAAGCATGAAAAGGTGAAAAAGGTTGTTGAAACCAGTTTCCCTAACTGGAATTACTATTCTAGTAGGCAAACTTCTAGAAGGATTCTTCTCCTTTGGCAGAATAAATTTGTTACGGTGTCAATTCTTTCTGAATTGCAACAGATGGTGCATTGTAGAATAAAAGTTTGTGGGCAAAACAAAGCTTTCTTCACCACAGTGGTCTATGGAAGCAATTCTCTTGTTGAAAGAAAAGAGCATTGGAAGCAACTTGCTGATTTGGGGAAAATTAGTGATCCTTGGATCATTCTTGGGGACTTTAATTCGGCTTTTAGCTATCAAGACCGAATAGGAGGCAAGGTAGTGAAGACTAAAGAGTTGGAAGATGCTCAAAACTGGTTCTCTTTAGGCCAAGTTGAAGAACTCGTTAGCTCTGGGGCTCACTATACGTGGTCAAACAAACATGAGGAAGGGGATAGAATTTTCTCTAAATTAGACCGTGTCTTCATCAACAATGGTTGGCTAATGGAATTCCCTAATGCTGAAGCTTGCTTTATATGGGATTGGATCTCGGATCATAGCTATTGCGTGTTAAAGAATCAGGAGATTAGCAAATTCGAATTTAAACCTTTTCGTTTCTGCAACCATTGGAAGCTTCATAGCGGGTACAAAGAAACTGTCATTGCTAAGTGGAATACTAATCTGGGGAGCCTCTCGGATATTGTCAAAAACCTGCTCAGGGTTAAACATGTTCTAAAAAAGTTCAATAAGGAAGTTGTTGGAGATATAGTGGCGGATTACAACCTAGCAAAACATGAGTTTTGCAAAGCTCAAGAGGCTCTTGCATACCAACCAACTGACAGAAGGTTACAGGAAGAAGAAAAATGCTGCTACAACAATTTGCTTCAGCTGCAACCTAGTTACTTCAGCCATCTTAAGCAACAATCAAAGATTACATGGATCCAATGCAATGATGAGAATTCGACCTACTTCCACGCTAGCATGAGGAAAAGGAGACTGGAGAATAGGATCACCACTTTCACCATCGGAGACAAGGTTAAAGATGATTATCCAAAGGTAATTTATCGCTTTGTTACCCATTTTAAAAGTTTTATAGGAAGCCGAAGTACTGCTACTTCTGAGATTGATCATGATAGCTTGGTGTACGGCAACAAAATGTCTCTTGAGCAACAAATTAGACTCATTGCTCCGTTCTCAAAGAGTGATGTTAAAAGAGCCTTATTTGGTATTCATTCCTTGAAGAGCCCACGAATGGATGGGTTTGGATCTGATTTTTTCAAGCACCTATGGCCTGAAATTGGGGATGACATTTCGAGAGCTATGTTGGGTTTCTTTCAAACTGGTTGGTTACCTTCAGATATGAATGAAACGGTTATCTCCCTAATCCCTAAGGTTAAAGACCCGAAGGGTGCCAAGGACTACAGACCAATTGCTTGCTGCAACACTTTATATAAGTGTATCTCTAAAATGATATGTTCAAGACTTTCGGAAGTCCTCCCAAGCCTTATTCATAGCAACCAGGGAGCATTTATCAAGAATAGATTGCTGGAGCATAACATCCTAATTTTCCAAGATCTTCTTAAAGGCTACACCAGGAAGAACAATTCTGCTAGATGCATCATGAAGATTGACCTTAGCAAGGCTTATGATACGGTTGATTGGCACTTTATTGAAAGTCTTCTCAAGCAGTTTTGTTTTCCGTCTAAGTTTATCCAATGGATTATGGTGTGCTTAAAAGGTACTAGATATAATCTCTTGTTGAATGGAAAGATTCAAGGCTCCTTCAAAGAGGAAAAAGGGCTTTGGCAAGGTGACCCGATGTCTCCTCTTCTGTTTGTTCTCGTTATGGATTATCTGACTAGACTTCTGGCCCATGCTTCGACAAAGAAAGGGTTTGGCTTCCATCCTCTATGTAAACAGAGTAATCTGATAAACTTATGCTTTGCAGATGATTTACTCATTTTCTATAGAGGGAACATCAAGGCGGTTAAGGTGGTTTCCAATGCTTTCCGAAGCTTTTGTGAGGCAACAGGTCTGGCTGCTAACAACTCCAAATCTCACATTTATTTTGGAGGTGTTAAGGAGACTGACAAGAAGACGATTTTGGATGAGGTGCAAATGGAAGAGGGGTCTTTTCCTCTGAAGTATTTAGGGGTTAAACTAAGACCTACAAAATGGAAAGCAGCTGACTGTGGAATTATATTGGATAAACTAAACAAGAATTTAAACTGTTGGGCTAGCAGAAATCTATCTTTTGCAGGGCGTGCTCAACTCATTCACTCAGTTTTGTTGGGAATCAAGAACTTCTGGATGAGTTTGTTTATCCTTCCTCAAAAGGTTACTCCAGCTATTGATAAGTGTTGTCGTGACTTTCTTTGGGGGATGAAAGGAAATAGAAGCATACTGTATCTGTCATCTTGGGAGAAGGTTTGCTTACCTAAGAATCTAGGTGGCCTTGGCTTTCGAGAAGGAAGAAAATGGAACAAATAGCTAAATTCTTATGGGCAGTCTCCAGCAAACAAGATAATCTTTGGGTTAGATGGATTCATGCCATATATATCAAAGACAACAATCTCTAGACTATGCCTATCAAAAATGACATGAGCTGGTACTTTAAAAAACTGTTGAGACTCAGACATAGAACTAACGAGCAAAGCCTCCAACAAGCTGTAAAAAAAGGTAAGTTTCGGGCTAAACTGTTTTATTCAAACCTTCTGACAGTTCCTAGAGTTGATTATGCAAGAAATGTTTGGCATAGATTGATTATGCCCAAGCATAGATTCATCTACTGGCAAGTTTGTAACAATAATCTCTTAACTAGAGATAACTTGAGGAAATTGATGAATATTGATTCGAGTCTTTGTCCAGTTTGTGAAAATGAGATTGAGACACATAACCATCTGTTTGTGGACTGCCTTTACACAAGGAGACTCGCTGCTGCAACTAACAGCTAGTTTGGTAACTTCCAATGGCCGAAGGACATCTCGGAGCTGCAAAAAGGGACCCCAAAAGATGCCTTCAATTTGAGAAATCAACTTCAGAATGTTGTTTTGGCAGCTGTGTTACACTTTGTATGGTGGAATAGAAATCTTTGTGTGTTTGAAGCCAAATGTATGGTTGTGGTTAGTGTTAGCTTGATGATTAAACAGATAATTAAATATAGAATTTTATGCTTTATAGATAGAAGTGACAACAAAGCAGGGCATTATGTAAGGACTACGACAGAGAGTTGGTGACCCTACTGTGTAGTGTTTTTGTGCAGCCGGTTGGCTGGGTTGGTTTGTATTGGTTGGGCTTGTTTAATAAAATTCAGTTTGTTCAAAAAAAAAAAATATATTTTCTGTGTATTATATGTGTATTATAGATATATAGATTATTTAAATGTATATATAATGTAAAGATCGCTTAGTTTTAATTTAGAAATTAGCAAATAATTATGATTTAATTATGGAAATTATTTATTAATTTTGAATTATTAATTTATGATGATTTATTTGAATTCAAAATGCATTTAATATGTCATATATAGAAATTTTATAAATTTGCATGTTTTGTGTCCGGCAACATTGGAACGCGGTGTTTGGCTATTAAAATCACATCCTAGTATTTTTAGTATAGCGGGACAATAAAATTAGACATTGGGAATGTCAGGAATAGTCTGGATTTTAGAATTTCCTAAAATACCCCCTAAGTGACCTTTAATGGCTTATAGTGTGGGAAGGGCAAAATGGTCTTTTTACCTATTAGAATTTTGTTTTATATGGATTTTAATTAAGTTTTAAATCATATTTTTTAAATAAAGGATAAGTTGATATGTATCAAATAAAACTCATTTATTCTTCATTTTTACAATAATAGAAAAAAATTGACATAAACCATTTCTCTCTCAAGCTCTCCCTCTCTCTTCGAAACCCCCTAGACCAACTAGGGTTTGGTTTGATTTTTCTACATTTCAAGCTTGTTTCAGTAAGGAAAAAGTGGTCTTAAGCTTTAGGTAAATTTCTAGTATCCTTTTCTTTGATTTCTTGAAGTGTAAGAAAATGGATTTTTGCATGAAATGTAATTTTGGTTGTTGTTCTTGCTGTGGTAGTTTGTTATTGATTTCAGAGGTTAAATTATGTTTATATAGGTTGATTTGAGCATGTTTTAGTGGGTGTAAGTAGGTTTGATCAAGTTTTGAGTTTTAGAACTCAAACTTGGAGCTTTAATGGTGTTTTTCAATTCTGAGCTTGGATAGTTGTTTTATTGCTTGGAAGTGGTTTATTGGGGTATAATATGCAGGTCTTGAAGGTTTGGTTGTGTTTGGAATCGATTTGGTTAGGGTTTGAGTTTGTTTGGTTTTTCTGGGGAAAATTGGCAAACCGGTTTTACAGGTGCCAGTAAACCGGTTACCCAGATTTTGCAGTAGGGTTCCCTGAAAAATTCAGCTTGTCGATTCACGTTAGTTTTAGGTTTCTGGTCGGTTAATTCCCTGCTAGTTTAGGATATTGCCATATTAAGTTGTTGTAGATAAGGTTTTGGTTTAAAACCTAAGTCCTGGTTGGGATTTAGCGAGTCGCTTATTCGGGTAATTATCGATGTGATTTAGGAGCCTATAATTCACCGAGCAGTTGTTCCACTCAGGTTGACCGGCACACCTGAATTCGAAATTGAGGTAAGATTAGTATAATGTCATGCATATATTATTACATGTTTAGCGTACATATTGTTTATGCCTGTTAGAGTACATTGATAGCAGTAATAGTATACATAGAGTTGTACTGATTACTGATAAATATATGTCGGCTGAAATACTAATCGATGATATCATATCAATATGGCTAGAGTATGACTAGCATATTGAGTATAGGCTGACATTTGTTATTTTGCGATCATTCATTTATGAGAAAAGAGCACAAATGACATGATTTTGTTATAACATGCATTTAATGGTTATTGCTCTTGTTTCTCATTCAGCTTTAAGCGTTCCAAGAAACTCTGCCATGTTGACACTAAATGGAACCAACCACAAGCAGTGGGTTGAATCTCTCATGCTAAATTTGACTCTTATGAGAGTGGACTTGGCCTTGAGAATTGATGCACCGCCTAAACCCGTTGATGATGCCACTGAAAAGGACAAGAAGTCCTATGAGGATTGGGAGCATTCCAATCGTTGTTGTTTGATGCTTATGAGGTATCACATGGATGAGTCCATTCGTGTATTCCTCAAACTGAAAATACAAAAGATTTTCTTGCTGCCATTAAGGAAAAGTATAAGAAGTTCTCAAAGAATGAGAAAAATGAGTGCTTAACTTTGTTCCATCGCACTAACTATGCTGATACAGGTGACATTAAAACTCACATCGACAAGCTCATGGGTTGTTACCAGAAGCTTAAGGGCATGGGGTTGGATCTTGGTGAGGATTACATGGTGTGGTTTGTAATGGAAACCATTCCTTCTCAATTTGATTCGATCAGATCAAGCTACAATGCTCAAAAGGAGCAGTGGACCATTGAGGAGATGACTGCTATTCTTGCCAAAGAAGAAGAGGACATGAAAAAGGGGAGAGCAAGAAGTATCTACATGGTGACCAATCCAAACAATTCTCACAAGAGAAAGTTCACTCCCAACAACTCTTGTGACCAAAGGTTTCATAATAAGAAAGCCACCAATCCTAAGGGAAATGGACAAGCAAGATCTTCTTCAACTGGTCATAAGAATGAGTTTTTCTAAGGGAAGTGCAACTTTTGTCAATGCTTCGAGCATAAGAAAGCTGATTGCCGAAAGCTCAAAGCTCACTTAGAGAAGAAAGGTAATTGTCTTGCGATGGTTTGTTTGGAATCCAATATTATTGATGTGCCCTCAAACACTTGGTGGTTAGATACTGGTGCTACAATTCATGTTACGAATTCTTTGCAGGCAGTGACAAGTCGAAGAAGGCCGAGTAGGTTGGAGGAGTATGTATACATGGGAGACGATACTAAAGTTAGAGTTGAATTTTTTGGGACTGTTAATCTGTAGCTGAATACTGGGCATTTTTTGGAGTTGCATGATGTTGCTTATTTACCCTCTATTAGGAGGAATTTGATCTCTGTATCTATTTTGGATATACTAGGTTATAGTCTTCATTTTGGAATTGGAAAACTGACTTTGTATCGTGACTCTATGTTGATTGGAAATGGAACTTTATGTGGAAACTTATATAAGCTTGATTTACTTGATGTTGCTCCTGTTACTTCTCCCTCTTGTCCTTCTTCTTCTCTTAATGTTGTTGTTGGTTCTAAACGTGCAAGATTAGATTTGATTCTTCCATGCTTTGGCACAAACGTTTAGGCCATATTTCTAGAGGTAGAATGGAGACATTGGTGAAAGATGGTGTGCTTCAGGATCTTGATTTTTCTGATTTTACTGCCTGTGTTGATTGTATAAAAGGAAAGTTGACTGCCAAGGTTAGAAAGAGTAAGTCAGACAGATGCGCAAATGTGGTAGAGCTTATTCATACTGATATTTGTGGGCCTTTTGTCCCACCTGCTATGGGTGGTTATAAATACTTTATCACCTTCATTGATGATTTTTCCCGATATGGCCATGTTGAGCTCATTCGTGAAAAATCTGAATCTTTAGATGCTTTCAAGATTTTCAAGACGAATGTTGAGCTTCAAAAGGGAAAGAAGATTAAAGCTGTCAATTCTGATAGAGGTGGAGAGTATTATGGGGGTTATGATGAAACTGGAAGGAACCCCGGGCCTTTTGCCAAATACTTGCAAGAATGTGGTATTGATGCAAGATATAGAATGCCAGGCACACCCCAACAAAATGGAATTACTGAAAGAAGGAATCGCACACTTCTTGACATGGTACGTTGTATGTTAATTCATTCTAGCTTGCCAGAATTTTTATGGGGTGAGGCATTAAGGACTGCTGCTTATATCTTGAATCAAGTGCCTAGCAAGTCTGTCCCAAAGACACCATACGAATTGTGGTCAGGCAAGAAACTGAGTTTGCATCATTTTCATGTTTGGGGATGTAAAGCTGAAGCTTGATCCGAAGACTATTAGTGGCTATTTTCTAGGCTACACTATTGGTTCAAGGGGTTCTAGATTCTATTGTCCTTCTCACACCACCAGGGTGATAGAATCAGATAGAGCTGTCTATTTTGAAGATGAATTTGGTTCAAGTCAAGGGTCAAGAGAAATTGTGTTCAGGGAAGAACGTATTTATGTCCCTGTACCTGTTGCTTCTGCTTCCGCTCCTACTATTGATCCTATGATTGAACAAATTCCAACAGAAGCTCATGATGAACCTCAGAATCATATGCAAGATGAAAATCCTGATATTGAGAGTGGTGAAGTTGTGTTGAGAAGATCAGAGAGAGCTCGCAAACCTGTTATTCATGATGACTACCTTGTCTAATTGTAAGAACATGATTATGTTGTGGGAGACGCTTCTGAACCAGTTACTTATCAAGAAGCCATGAGGAGTCCTCAATCTAAGTTATGGTTGAATGCAATGACAGATGAGTCAAGTTCCATGTCGTGAAACAAAGTATAGAATTTAGTTGTCCTACCGAAATGTTGCAGACCCATTGGGTGCAAATGGGTTTACAAGATCAAATATGATTCAAGTGGGCAGCCAGTAAAGTATAAGGCTAGACTTGTTGCTAAAGGATATAGCTAGAGAGAAGATATTGATTTCAAAGAAACATTCTCACCTGTCTCTACCAAAGATTCTTTGCGAATCATCATGGCTATGGTTGCTCATTTTGATTTAGAACTTGAACAAATGGATGTAAAAACTGCTTTTCTAAATGGAGATTTGTATGAAGATATCTACATGACTCAACCTGTTGGTTTTGAGGAGCCTGGCAAGGAGCACATGGTTTGCAAGCTCAATAAGTCTATTTATGGACTTAAACAAGCATCAAGACAGTGGTATCTCAAGTTTGATGCAGTTGTCACTACAAATGGTTTCATGGAGAATAAAGTTGATCAATGTATATATATTAAGGTTAGTGGGAGCAGCTTCATCTTCCTGGTACTGTATGTTGATGATATTTTGCTTGCTTCTAATGATAAATATCTGTTGTCTGAGACAAAGCAATTGTTATCTGACCATTTTGATATGAAAGACCTTGGTGAGGCTTCATATGTACTTGGGATACAGATCCTTCGGGATAGAACTAAAGGTATTCTTCGGTTGTCTCAGAGAACTTACATTGATCGAATTTTGAAAAGATTCAATATACACACTTGTTCACCTGGAAAGGCACCAATAGTAAAAGGTGATAAATTCTCAAAGGGCCAATGTCCACAAAATGACAAAGAGAGAGATGAAATGAAAGTTCCTTATGCGTCAGTTGTGGGTAGCCTGATGTACGCTCAAGTATGCACACACCCTGATATTGCTTTTGTTGTTGGCGTGTTGGGTAGATACTTGAGTGATCCTGGACTTAGACATTGGAAAGCGGCTAAGAAGGTCATGCGGTATCTTTAGGGTACCAAGGATCATATGTTGACCTATCGGCGAGCTGACACTCTTGATATAGTTAGGTTTAGTGACGCCAATTATGCAGGATGCGTGGATGATAAGAAATCCACATCACGCTACATTTTTATGATGGCTGGAGGAGCTGTTTCGTGGAAAAGTGTCAAACAGACACTCACAACATCCTCAACAATGGAGGCAGAGTATATGGCGTGTTATGAGGCTACTTGTCAGGCAATATGGCTGCGGAATTTCATTTCAGCATTGGGAGTTATGGACTCTATCTCGAGGCCGCTGAAATTGGATTGTGATAATTCCGCAGCAGTAGCTTTCTCTAGAAATGTTAGAAGTACTTCCCGTTCTAAACACATTGACATAAAGTACTATTTTGTTAAAGAGAAAGTCACTGAGTCTCTTATTTCCATTGAATACACGCCTAGCACTGGCATGTTAGCAGACCCACTAACGAAAGGCTTACCCATATGTGTATTTTTGGAGCATGTTGCTTGAATGGGATTGTTAGAAGCCTAGCTGTTGAGCTCGGTGGGAGTTTTTTCTATTATGTATTGAACATGCTAGTATCTTGCATAGAATGCTTATGACTTGTATTTTGAACATGCATAATGATATTGTAGTCACTTCTAGTTATTGTTGTCATATGTATGCATGTATGTGTTGTTTACTGAAGTGACAGGTACAAAAAGAGATGAATGGGCATAGTCTCAATTTTGTTGTACCTCATGCATGTTCGGTTTGATTATTAATGATAGTTATTGAATTAAAATATCTTCAAGGTCAATTCACATAATATATGTATCCCGTCGATATGATATTATGTATGTTTTTAATTGGTTACCTTATGTGTGGTAGACAATGTTATGGTGATTGATTATATTGTCCAAGTGGGAGAATGTTAGAATTATTTATTCGTTGACTAATATAATACCATAATCACAATTATTAATTATGTGCCTAATATTTCTCATATAACCATAATGGGATGCAAGGGCGGAGCCAGGACAGAATGTTTAGGGGGGCCAAACCATATTAAAATTTAAGTAATAAATATTTCAAATACATTTAAATTGATAATTAAGATTAAAATATTAAATGTCTCTCTTGCATATAAAATAAAGCTTAACATGATCACGCTAGTTACAAAAGTAATGATCTGTATTATTTGGTTTGAAATGAAAAAGAAAAAAAAAAAGATGATATCTAATTCTTTATAAGGCAGTTGTGTTGATCTTTTAACTTTTTAATTTTTATATTTTTGTTAATAAATTATGTTGTAGGTTGTGGTTTTGCTAACTATTTATATTATATTACTTATTAAAATCTAATAATAAATGGAAAGTAATAAATAATTTACAAATTGAAAAATGAAAACTGATCACTTTAATTGACCATTCTAAATGAGTACAATGTGTATATATAGATTTATTTTTCTTATTCTCTGACATTTTTTTTTACTGTTCGATTTTAGTTTGATTAGAGGGGCCATGTCACAAACAAATAATAAAAAAGACTCACTTATATATAAAAAAAAAAGATATGAAAAGAATATATAACATATTTTGGGTGGGGGGCCAAGGCCACTCTAGGCTTATATGTGCCTCCGCCCCTGATGGGATGGTTAACAACTATTAATTATTTAGAGGCACATGAAAGCACCCATATGACTATAATTGGTCCATTGAGTTATAGTCCACCATCTATTAATCTTTATTAACCCAATAAGCTACATGACCCATTAGGGTTAGATGGGTATGTGAGATATATATATATATATTAAGGATGGATAGTTTGTGTTAAGGTAGATGGTTAGACACTAAGTGGGTTTACTCCACAATTTTCTCTTGATTACTCTTCACTCTAGCATATTGTTAGTGTATTTTGGACTTGGATATTCAACAATGGCTCAATATGAAGGGATGAGCAATATGGGAGATATGTTTTCTTAACTATTAATGCTCTAAATAAATGCTTGCATCTTGGATAGTTTTAAGAGCATTATTGGATTAATATTTGATTGTAGTGAATGCAATGGTCTAGCTTGAATATACTTTTAACAATTTAGCTATAAATTAATAATTTTAATAATATATTAAATATAAACGGATCGTTAAAGACATTTCTTAAAGGAAATCAGTCACAACATTCTAGCTTTTATGATTTAGTTAAAAAAACATTTCTTATCATTTATCTTCTTTCTCTAAAGCTTGTATATCTCATGTTAGATGAGATGCTAACCAAGCCGCTCACGGCCTGGCTAAACAAATTTTACAGTTGGATAATGATTGTATATGGATAGAAGAGATTATTTCTACCATTTTCTCTGTTGTTGTAAATGACACTATTTGATTTATAATAACAGCTTTTTCTAAAAAAAATAAATAATAATATATTAAATATAAACGATCGTTTATTTTATGTCACATGCATTTATTTTAATCTAATCAAAATTAATTGTTATAATCAACTTGTCGTGTTGTGCAATTGCCACCCCTACAAACCAGTAGCTGATCTTGAATCCTTGATGCGCTAGTGGTCCCCTTTACAGGGCCGATTATTTCAAAGAAAAACCCATTCCTTATTATCTTAAATGAAGTAGTTGAGTAGATATTGTATAAAATATATCCAATTATGTAGTTGTTGGGATAATAATTGCATTATTAATATGACGTAAATTACTATAACTAGTAATTTTTTCACCCGAATTTTGATAAGTATTAAATTGTGTTTTCTCAAGTTTTTTGGCCGTTAAAAATTCTCCCCGAACTATTGAGATTGTTAAATTTAAGGACTTTTGTCTACTTTTAGTAAAAAATTTCTAACATGGATAAAAGTTCAAGGGACATGATTTAGTACATATCAAAATTTGAGGATCATGATTCGGTAGATATATCAAAGTCTGGGGAGCATGATTTAGTACATAAACAATCACTGAACCAGTAAAATTGAATGAAATTAGACAAAAGTCCTGAAACTTAACAATCTCAATAGTTCGGAAAAAAATTTTAACGACCAAAAAAATAAGAAGCACAATTTAGTACATGTCAAAATTGAATGAAAAAAATTACTAATTACCGAAAAATATATTTTATAGCATAATCATTGATCAAATAAAGGAGGTATACCATATATAGCACTCACTATACATACAGCTACAAAGTAAGTAACCTATATAGATCATACCATTATGAGCAAAAGACAGGGAGCAATAATGGATCCAAATTACTTGCAATTTAGTTATTGAGTCATGACGAGTTAGATTTATGACTTGGTTTGCAATATTAATGTATCACGTGCAGTATTATTTTATATATAAAAAACTATTTAGGTATGCTATATGGTTCGTCATAGCACTTTAAATATAGCTTCAAAGTATAACCTATAGGTCACAACATTTTGAGTAGAAGATTGAGAGTAATAATGGATCAAATTTCATCAGATAAAAAAGAAGGTTATAGTACTGAAAGTAAACCTCATGCTGTATGCATTCCTTACCCAAGTCAAAGCCACATCAAGGCAATGCTTAAATTTGCAAAGCTACTTCACAACAAGGGTTTCTACATAACCTTTGTCAACACTGAGTTCAACCACAATCGCTTCCTCAAGAACTCCTCCACAATTTCCTCCTCACCGAGCTTCCAGTTCGAGACGATTCCCGATGGCCTTCCGCCCTCGGATCAAGGACAGGATTCGACACAAGACATCCCTTCTCTTAGTGATTCCACTCGAAAGAACTTTTTGGGCCCATTCCTTGAGCTCCTCAAAAAACTTGCATACCAAACCAAAAGTAATAGTAGCAAGGATGATGTTCCTCCTCGTGTGAGTTGCATTATTAATGATGGAGTCATGACTTTTGCTATTAAGGCAGCTCAACAGCTTGGACTTCCTGTGGTTCAGTTTTTCACAGTTGCTGCATGCGCTGTTATGGGCATCGCCAACTACCGCCCTTTACTTGACAAAGGAATTGTACCACTAAAAGGTGAGTCTGAAATTTATATATAGTATGTGAAAATCTGAAAAATGTCTTGGTAATTCTAATATATAGTTTAATTAAGTTTGATCAATATATGGCTTCATTTTTGATGATATATATTTGTTGTGTGTGGCAGATGAGAATGAGTTAAATGATTTTCTAGACACAAGTATGGAATGGATTCCGGGAATAAAAGGTCTCCGATTTCGAGATCTACCATCATTTTGTAGGATCACTGATTCCAATGATATTATGTTTAATTGGATCATAGAGTCAATTGAGATGGCTTCAGAAGCTTCAGCTGTTGTTATTCAGACATTTGAAGCATTGGAACCACATGTTTTGGATGTTCTTTCTTCAACTACTTCACTTCCAAAAATATATCCAATTGGACCACTCCAACCTCTACTCGATCACTATCCACAACATTCTCTACACACTGTCACCTACAGTCTTTGGAAGGAAGAAACTGAGTGTATAAAATGGCTTAGTACTCAAAAGCCTAACTCAGTCATTTATGTCAATTTCGGAAGTATAACGGTTCTGAGTGAGCAACAAGTTATTGAAATTGGTTGGGGTCTCGCAAATAGCGATGTTCCTTTCCTGTGGGTGATTAGACCAGACTTGATAATTGGGGAAGGTAGGCTACCATCTGAGTTTTTGGACCAAACCAAAGAAAGAAGCCTAATCATAAGTTGGGCACCACAGGAGGATGTGTTAAATCACCCCTCCATAGGAGGATTTTTGACACATTGTGGTTGGAATTCAATACTGGAGAGCTTGACTAGTGGGGTGCCTATGATTTGTTACCCATACTTTGCTGACCAACAAACCAATTGTTGGTTTGCATGCAATGAATGGGGTGTGGCGGTGGAGATTGAAAGTGATGTAAAGAGAGATCAAGTGACAAATTTGGTTAAAGAGTTATTCGATGGAGAAAAAGGTAAGAAAATAAAGACTACGGCAATGGAATTTAAGAAATTGGTACATGAAGCCACTACTCCAAGTGGGAGCTCGTCTACAAATTTGGATGATTTGATTAATGAAGTGCTCTTGCATCAAACTGATTAAAGATTTTATATTTATAATATTATATATTTAATTAGGTGAGCACATTTTGTGGTGTTTGGTAATAAAATGTCCCTTTTCTTTTTTAATTGTTTTTTTTAGATAAAATCTTTAGTTGTTAATTTATGTAATCTCTGTATGTTTATTTGTCGGTGTTATTTTATTTAAATGTACTTATTAATTGCAACACGTGAAAATTTCATTATAATATTATATATATATATATATATTTATACTTTGAATGGGTATTAATTAGAATAACTTATATTTTTATGTTTAATTTATAATTATTTAATTAAAAAAAAAATTCATTTTTAAATCATATGGACCGCGGTTGTTCCATCGGTTGAACAAAGAATAAAAAGAATTAGCAAAACAAAATAAGAAAAAGTTGAGTTTAACTTAAATATTTATATGAACATATTTTTGATATAGTGTAAAAGATATATTTTTTTTTGATATTTTTTTAATTAAGTAGTTAAATTAAACATAAAAATTCAAATTTATCTTTTATAAATTTAATGATTTAATATTTTGAAAATTAATATTTATAGTTAAATTTGTTTAGTAACTATTAATAGATAATACCCATTAAAAATATTCCATTTATATATAGACTAGGTTATTGATACGTGCACGTATACTTTGTTATATTTTTAGTTTTTATTTTTGTTATATGTGTATTTTTAAGATTTTATAAATTAAAGGAAAATAATTAATTTTTAATTTTATGTTTTTTTTTTAATATTTACAGTTTTAAAAATTTAAAGAAAATAAATATAAAATTTAAGAATAGTAAAATTGAACATACTGCCCAATATTAAAAATAACAATAAAAAAATAATAATGTTACAAATAATATATTGATATTCATATATATTTAAATTAATTTAAAATTTGTATAAGTTTAATTAACCTAAAACAAATAATATTAAAATGTATAGGGATAATTGCAGCAAAAGTCCCCAAAAACTTAGGGTTGATGCAGATTAGTCCTCAACCTCAAAAATTGGCGGTAATAATCCTCAAGGTCGCATTTTTTGTGAGTCCGTTGGTCCCTAAGATAACTGTCCGTTTATTAATTTTTAAAATGCCACGTGTTGAAGTATTACTGGTCCAAATTATAATTTTAATAAAAAATTAAAATAATATCAAAAAATAAAAATAGTATTTTCAAATCATAAAATAACTTTTTTTTCTCTTTTTTTTTTCTTTTTTTCTTCTTCTTCACACGAAACCCCAGCCACCCATAACTTTCTTCTTCTTCTTCTCACCTTCTCACTGCCCAGAAACAATCCCCAAAACCCCACTCAAAACCAATTGATTCCCAGAACAAAAAGAAAATGAAAAACCAAGAAACATGGTGGATTGTTGCGGCCCAGAAACCACCCCCACCTCAAAAATAGCACAACGCCCACCCCGACCCTTTGCCTTCTCTCTCACCTTCGTCTTCTTCATTCTACTTACCTCCATAGTCACCATGGCCAAAAATCGATGAAAAAACAGGAGCTTTAGATGAGAGGGCGTGAACAAAGGAGATAATTCCGACGAGAGGGCTTGAACAATCAAGAGATTCGGCCAGGAGCTTGAACGGCGACCACGATTTCATTCTTTTCCTTAATCGATTCACTCAGGCAAGTCAAAACTACCGTCGAAGTCTTGTCTCCTTCGCCATCGATGATTTCTGGGTTTTTATTGATTTGGTCTGGTTGTTTTTTTTTTTTAGTTTTAGTTTCACTTTTACAGTGTTTTTGTCTACTGAGATTTTTGTGTATATTCTAAGTAGTTGTTATATTTTGGGTAGCAAATCTAAAAATGTTATTGGATTTCAAATTCAATACGTTTTGGGTAGCAGATTTGAATTTTTAAAGATCTGAAATTTGAGTCTTAGTTTTACAATATATATATATATATATATATATATATTTGTATAATCTGAGTAAATTGGTATATTTTGGTTGATTTCTGGGTTATTGGAATTTGAGTGAGATTACAAAAATTGAAGAGATTAAATGTGCAGAGAAATAGAAGAAAGAAATGGGAAATAATGGTGAAGGTGAGAACAATCAGGAAGATGAAGATGAAGGAATTGAGAAAAAATAAAATAAAAAGAAAAAAAAAAGATAAAAGGAGAAAAGAGAAGAAAAAGGAAAAAAATTAGTCTATTTTAATTTTTAATTTTTTTATTAAAATTATAATTTAGACCAGTAATACTTCAACACGTGGCATTTTTAAAATTAATAAACGAACCGTTATCTTAGGGACCAACAGACTAACAAAAAATGTGACCTTAGGGACTATTACCGCCAATTTTCGAGGTTGAGGATTAATCTGCATCAATTCTAAGTTTTTGGGGACTTTTGCCGCAATTATCCCAAATTTATATACATTTAAATCAATCAAAAATAAATATTATTACATTTCTTAAACTAAACCTACTCACATTGTTAAATTTAACAAAATATTCTTATATTCTTAAAAAATTTCGTTAAACCAACAAAAAGGATTAAATAGACACATTTTATATATAAAAATATATAAAATATTTATCTTTTTTGTTTAAGTAGTGCTTAACTTTATTTATAGGTTATATATTTAATTTTTAAATGTTACATAAAATAATACCATATATAATTTAATTAAATGTGTCTTTTTATTGTTTAATTTCAAAAAAAAAAAATGTTGTCTTTTTATTTATGAGTTTTTTTTTTTTTTTTTATTTACACCAACTATAAGTTTTTTTTTTTCAAATTTTACATTTATAATTTGTCAAGAAAATTTTCACATTTATACTTTCTTTATATAATTTTTTTTCTTTTTTTACTATTTTTTATCTTTTTTTAGTCATTAGTTAATTCTTTTTATTAAGTCAGTTACTAATTTTTTTTATTATTATTCTTTCTTTCTTTCTCTTCTCTCTCTATTTCTCTTTTTCATTTTTTCCAATTTTTTCTCTTTTTTTTCTTCTCAAACTATTTTTTTTGTCTTTGTATATACATAAGAAGTCTACATTTTTATATCTTGTTTTTTAACACTTTTGCACTCTCTCCCAAATTTTATTTTATTACTTTTTTTAAATACAAAAATACAAACACTTACTCTATTTCTTTTTCTCTCTTTTTTATTTTTTATTATCCTCACTCTAACTATTTCAAACTATTTTTTTAATTAATCATATTTTATAAAAAAAAATCTTAATTAATTTCTTTTAACCTTTACTATAATATGATTCTTTTACTTTCATCATTTTCTCATATTTTTTTAATACTCTTTCTCTCTCTCTTACAAAAAAATTAAGAGCACTGCTCTTATATTTTTCTATATTTTTATATGAGTAATAAAAAGTAGTATATCTTTTTGGATATTTTCTAATTTATTTAGAGTTAATTTATGAATGATTTGCATATTTTAACATGATTGATGTCTTGTTATTTTTCTATTGATTTAGAGTTGTCTTTTTGTTATTTTATAATTATTTTTACGTTGTTATTTAGGTGTTCTATAGTTGATTTATAGTTATTTTTCTATTTTTTTTATGTATTTTCTTTTGAATAGTTGTTGTTTAGTTTATGTGCATTTTTTATTGTGTATATTTTTAGTTTATTCTAGACAACGTTTATGTGCATTTTGTTTTTCTATTCTTATGTTATTTTTAAGTGGTTTTTATAATTTGTTTTTTTGTTGAACGGTTATTTTTTTATTCATATATATTTTTTATGGTATATATAATTAATTTATTCCTAATATTTTTTTAAGCCACTGCTCCAAGTGGGAGCTCGTATACAAATTTGGATGATTTGATTAATGAAGTGCTCTTCCATCAAACTGATTAAAGATTTTATATTTATAATATTATATATTTAATTAGGTGACCACATTTTGTGGTGTTGGTAATAAAATGTCCCTTTTTTTCTTTTTTAATTGTTTTTTTAGATAAAATCTTTAGTTGTTTTTAATTTATGTAATCTCTGTATGTTTATTTGTTCGTGTTATTTTATTTAAATGGACTTATTAATTGCAACACGTGAAAATTTCATTATAATATTATGTATATAAATATATATATATATTTATATATACTTTGAATGAGTATTACGTCTGAATGGAGAAAATTAGAATAATTCATATTTTTATGTTAAATTTTTTTTATTTAATTACAAAAATTTCTCATTTTTAAATTATATGGACCGCGGTTGTTCCATCAGTTGAACAAAGAATAAAAAGAATTAGCAAAACAAAATAAGAAAAAGTTAAGTTTGACTTAAATATTTTTATATGAACATATTTTTGACTGTATAAATAAAAAAAATAAATCACATTTCATTATCACCAATAAAATTTCAATTTATTTTGTATGACTTTATTTTAATATATTCAATGTAATATTAACACATAGTGGATTATTTTAGATTGCTATTCCACATTCATAATTTTTTGCAAGGTTTACAAATAAACGTAAGAAAGTCAGTAACTGTTAGTAAATCTTATCAACAGACAAGATGAGTTCTCACATTTAGAAACTTCAAGAACAAGCAATATAGTAATGACTTTGTTTTAAAATTATCAAAGGCCTTTATGATCCAAGTTTCTTTAGAAACTTAATTTAGACACATATTTAAAAGATTTTACTACATTAATTTACAAAACGATATCACTCATAAAAATATGCATGTTCAATCTGGCAATAAAAATTGTGTTATTAATAAGAATTCTTATACATTATGACACTAAAGATTATAGAACATATCTCCATAAATAGAATAAATATTAGTAAATGGTAAGAATATTCATTACACTCAATTTTACTAACTTTATTTAAAGCTTGTGTGGATTGCATAAAATAAAAATATACCAACAAGCTAAAATGGTGCACATTAAAATTCTATTATATTAGAATTCTTACAAGTCAATTAATACTAATAGATATGAACTAGTATTTTTTTAAGATATTCATCTCATATATTAATTATTACTCACATAAATTATATCTCTACAAAAGTAAAGATTTGAATGTTTTAAAGACATTTAAATCTTAAGTAGAGATAATGCATGATAAGAAGTTTTTTGAATACGTTCTTTAAGTTTTAATTTTATAGCGTACTAAAATTAACTTTAGGTTTTGATTACTATGTTGGTTTTTGCACCATTTTTTTTATGGTTTCCATGTCTTTTATGGCTTTTGTGCCATTTTTAGGGATCACCCTTAATTTTTTAAGGTACATTTGTGGTATGTTCAATGAGTACAAGAAGTGTTTTATTTTGTACTCTTGCCTTCTACAAACGACTTTTCAGATCCGACAAATAAGTGTTTCAAGTCTTACATTACACTATAGATTGTTTTACCATATTTATTCACATTAATTATTTTTCATTTAATTGTGTGATAATAGAGTTTTATTTATTGTTAATCTGTAGGTTAGTTTTGAGGAGGGCCAATTGTTACAGAGATTTTGTCAATAAGTTTATTTTAAATATAATTTGTTTTAGAGTTGTAAACTATAGAGAATTTCTTTTAAGGTTTTAATATCATCGCTAGGGGATTAATTCATTTTTTTATTTTATTTTATTTTGTAGATATTTTGGGGACCAATCTTGATATGTTATTAAGTTGGCATGTAGTATTCAGTAATACAAACTAAAGCTCTAGCTCTTTGGGTGTGCTATTTGAGGATTTTATAACTTTATTGTGTAAATTTCCGAGGCAGTTTTGTCCTATGTTGCTCGCTGACTATAGCAGTTCATGGTTTGACAAAGGATGTCTTTCAGTTAGACAATGAGCTATCTAGATTCAAGGAGGTTCCTATGCTGTTTGTGGATGTCTGCGTCAAAAAAAAATCTTAAGTAGAGAAATAATGCAATTTGCATATTAAGATAGTGAGATCAAATATAGATGGAGAATACTACATTAAAATTGATGAGGATGGATAAACCTATTTTTTATTTGTAAAGTTTCTTAAAAAGCATGAGTTCATTGCCCAATACATATGTCTGGTACACTCAAATAATGGTGTGTGACAGGTTTAAGAAACTAAGCATTGTTAGACATAGGGTGGAGTCTGCATAGCAAACTCCAAATTTTCTTAAATCCTTGTCGGTTGATATTCTTCAACGGGAGTGTACATATCAGATTGTGTTCTAACCAAAGTTGTTTCTCAAACATATTTTGAGTTGTGATAAGGTTGGAAACCGACTTTATGAAAAGTACACATTTTAGAAATACCTGTATACAATTAGAGTAAAATTGTCAAAAGATAGAACTGGGCCTAAATACCATAAATGAGCATTTCATCAGAAATGTTATAAGGTCTAAGGGTTACAAGTTTTATTATCCATCTCACAACACTAGAATTGTGTAATTAAGAATTGACTTGATCAGTGGAAGCGATTGATCTAGGAACCTAGTTTCTAGAAAATATTATTTATTTTATTAAACTTCCACCACAAGTATTAGCTAGATTAATTATGATTCATAACAACCCTTAAGTTTAATGGTTATTGAGAATTCATAACTAATCATTATTAATCCATAAGTCATTGATAAAATTCTAATAAGTCAAGTTAGTTAGTAATTGCATACAATTTCTAAACACACATGCATGTTGAACCATTTGCTTTTCAAAAAGTTTGTTGGTCCATCCTTAAGATGACTTATTAGAACAATAAGATCAATATTTTCTAGTGATTACACTATGTACTATAAGAGTTCAACTACAATATTAATTTGGAATACAAATTAAATTGTGGAATATATAGAATTGAAATTATTGTACAATATGTCATGAATGAAGAAATGAATATCCTAAAGAGCAATGAGTCTATCTTTAGTAAAGTTGTCTGATGGGGTGGAGAACATTAATCGTAAGTTTTTCACCAATAAATACTCATTAGGCAACATGGTGAAACATAAAGATATAATATAAGATTCATTGCTGAGAAGTTCTTTTTGAACTAAGAATCAATAACAAAGGAGATTTACATTCTCACTTGTCTTTATAAAAGATTCTATTATAGTAACCTTGATATTTGTTGCTCGTTTCAATTCATTCATCAATCCCCAAACAGTAAACTAGAGGATAAGTTATACATACAACTATACAGATTTTTCTCTAATATTGGTGAACATATGCAAGCTTAATAAGTATACCTACAGATTAAAACAAACATCGCACAAATTATATTTTTATTATGTCATCTTATTCTTTAAATCCCCAACCAAGATTCGATTAGTTAGTTAGTCTTTAACTAACTTAACTATCAAAAAGGACAACTTGCATATTGGGTCCCTTGGCCTATATATAAAGTGAACTACTCCTCTCATTTCATAAGCAAAGAAAAACAAGGAAGAACAAGCCAAACACAAGAGAGAGACACAATACAGCAGAGAGAGAAGTTAGAGTGAGAAATGGAGAGAGATGGCTAGGATTGGGAAATTTTATTGAGCAACATTGTTGATTATGTTGGCTCGGGTTAGTGAGTTAATGAGTGTTGAGGGATTACACCATGGATGACTTGCTATGAATATTTCCTTGTAGCTCCTGAGATTGATATCTCTTATTCTCATTATCAATAAAGATTGGTGGCAATGCTTTCAAACTGGAGTATGACCAAGTTCACATTGAACTTATGATCGAAACAAGTTTAAATCTCTGTGTTATTGTGTCTGACAACCATTTAGATTCATCTGTGTTATATTTTTCTAGTTTAATGTGTTTGCTGGTTTTTTGTTCTTGATTTGTTTATTTTGATTTAAATTTGGTTTGTTTAAGTATGATCGTGAAGCTATAATTACAGAGGTTAATTCATGTGTATTAGAGCCAAATTTCCTACAAATCAGAGCTTGGTTCTTCGATCATCAAGGGAGATTCAAAGATCACTTGCTTCCACACCAATAACTCATGAAGAATTCATCAAGGAATTCTACAAGAACACAAATTGAAGGAGAATGTCGATGGCAAGGTTCGAACTAGAGAAGTTCGATGGATCAACGGATTTCGCACTATGGCGAGAAAGTTTGAAGGGTATACTTGTGCACCAAAAGGTGGCAAAGGTACTCAGGGATGAAAAGTTGTTGGCTGAGAAGAAGCCAGAGGAAATTGTAGAGATGGAGGACATGGCATACTACACCATCATCATGTACCTCTCCAATGGAGTTAGAAGAAAGCTAATCCAAGAATAGACCGCAAAAGGATTGTGGAACAAACTAGAGAAGCTGTACATGGCACCATCAATATCGAGCAAGATTAATCTTCTTGAAAGATTATACGGGTTTATAATGAACTCTTCTCTTTCTTTAGATGATAATATTGATAAATTTAATGAAATAATTGTTGGTTTAGCTAACATTGATCATAAGGTAGACGAAGAAAGTCAAGCAATCATATTGCTCACATCATAGCCAATGGCATATCAAGAAGTTAAAGCAGCAATTAAATATGGAAGGGATGTGATCTCGTTGGAGGGTGTTCATGCGACATTAAAATCAAAGGACTTTGAATTGCAACTCGAGAAGGAGACTAGGAAAGATGAAGCTTATCTTGCAAGAGAAAGAAGTCGAAAGTGAGGATCATCAAGGAATAGCCAGTCACCATCAAGATCGAAGTCAAAAATAAAAAACAATCGATAATGTTATCAATGTGGAAAGATTGGCCACATTAAAAGATTTTGCAGTCAATTGAAGACGCATTATGGTTTCAAATCCAACTATGATGACAAAAGATGCAACGGAAACCAGAACCAGTACTTAAAATTAAATGATCATGGAAATCAAAGAAAAGACTCTGCAGTTGTGGCTGAGAGCAGTGGAAATGGAAGTTCAGATGGGGAATTATTTTTTATTTCAAAAAATAGTTTCAGTAAAGAGTGGATCCTTGATTCAGGATGCACTTATCATATGTGTCCCAACTTAGAATCTTTCTTTGATTATTAAGAAACTAATAACGGTGGTAGAGTACTAATGGGTAATGATGTTTCTTGCAGGGTTATTGGTTATGGCAAGGTGGCTATAAGGCAATTCAATGGTGAAGTGAAGATTTTGCATAATGTGAGGCACATTCCAGAATTGAGGAGGAATCTGATATCACTTAGAAGCTTGGAAGATGAAGGTTATGGCTATAAGTCCTTGAATGGGAGCCTAAGGATCACAAAAGGTTTAATGCTTGTGATGAAAGGAAAGAGAGTACATGGGTTGTATGTACTCGAGGATGAAATTGTACTTGTGGCCGAGGCAGATACAGTAAAAGGCTTAGAAAGTGATATGCAGCTATGGAATCAAAGGCTCGGACATATGAGTGAACAAGGCATGAGGGAATTACATAAGAAGGGAGTCACTGTAAAGCTTCAGACATGTGCATTACCATTCTATGAGACTTGTGTTTATGGTAAGCAACACAAGATCAAATTTACAACAGCAACTCACAACACAAAGGGAGTCTTAGATTATGTGCATGTTGACCTTTGGGGGCCAAGTAGAATCCCAATACATTTAAGTAAACACTACTTCCTATCTATTGTTGATGATTTTGGTAGATGTGTTTGGACCTATTTACTTAAAACCAAAGATGAGTGAGAAAAATTTAAGATATGAAAAGCTTTGGTGGAAAACAAAACAAATTTAAAGGTTAAGACACTTAGAACCGATAATGGTATATAATTCATCAACACTGAGTTTGATAGGTTGTGTAATGAGCATGGGATAACTAGGCATAGGACAGTTGTGAAAACTCCACACAGAATGGAGTTGCTGAGAATATGAATAGAACCCTTTTGAACAAAGTTAGATATTTACTTCTTAGTTCGGGGTTGGGAAAGCCTCATTGGGGAGAGGCCTTAGCTACTGCCTGTTACCTTGTTAATAGAAGTCCTAAAAGAGTCATAGACTTGAAGACACCTTATGAGATGTGGTATGGGAAGATACCAAACCTGAAACACTTGAGAGTGTTTGGATGTGCAGCATATGTACATCAATCTGATGATAAGCTAGATGCTAGATCTGTCAAAGGCATGCTTTTAGGATATCTTATAGGCACAAAAGGTTATAGAATTTGTATAAAGTAGAATGGAAAACCTAAGGTGATTGTTTCTAGAAATGTTGTGTTTAATGAAAATGATTTTCCTCACTTGAAAGTCGAGAAAGGCAGTGTGTTACCTGATGCAGATTCATCTGACAAGAGGGAAGATTTAGCAGAGTTTGAAATTGAGATCAAAGGATTTGAACCAGCTAGTGAGAAGAATGACAGCACAAACACAGCTCTAGATGAGACTGAGGAACAACCAAATCTGTCTGACTACCAACTTGCTAGAGATAGAACCAGAAGAGAAATCCATATACCAGCAAGGTTTGCAGAAGCTGATCTGATTGCCTATGCTTTGTCAATAGATCATTCATGTGACATACAAGAACCATTGAGTATAAAAGAGGCTTTAAATGGAAAGTACAAGAAGGAGTGGTATCGGGCTGTGGATGATGAATTAAGCTCGCTTAGAAAGAAAAAGACATGGGTATTGGTTCCAAGACATGAGGATAAGAAGGTGATTTCATGCAAATGGATTCTAAAAATCAAAGAAGGAGTGATAGAAGATGAGCCAGTAAGGTTTAAGGCAAGATTAGTTGCCAAAGGTTTCACTCAGGTGGAAGGGATAGATTACACCGAGGTGTTCTCACCTATACTGAAGTATAAGACCATTAGACTTATGTTGTCGATGGTAACTTAACAAGGTTTAGAAGTGGAGCAGCTTGATGTTAAACCTATGTTTCTAAATGGTTATCTAGAAGAAGAGATATACATAAAGCAACCACCTGAATTTCAGGTGGAACAAGATAGAAAAGAGATGGTTTCACAAGGTCCAAGTTTGATCACTATTTGTATTTCAAACACTAGAAGAGTCAGCAGTTGTGTATCTTCTACTCTATGTAGATGATATGTTAATAATGGGTAAAGACAAGGCAATAATCAAAGGAATTAAAGATAAACTCAAGGCAGAATTTGACATGAAAGAATTGGGACAAGTAAAGAAGATACTTGGTCTAGAAGTTCATAGATCCAAGAGTGATGGAGTCATGCATTTAAAGCAAAAGAACTACATTGAGAAGATCCTATCAAAGTTCAAGATGCAAGATTCTAAGAGCACTTCAGTACCTCTTGGAGAAAAGTTTGTATTAACCAAGGAAGAAAGCCCTATGAGCACAGAAGAGAAAGAAGAGATGGAAGAAATTTCATATGCAATGGCTTTGGAGTGTCTCATGTATGTCATGGCTAGCACAATACCTGACATTGCTCATGCTTTAAGCATATTGAGTAGGTTCATGTCAAATCCTGGGATAAACCATTGGAGGGCACTCAAATGGTTGTTAAGATATTTAAGAGGGACATCGGATATTGGATTGACTTACAAAAGAGTTTAAGAGAAAGTAACTTTGAAAGGATATGTTGATGTTGATTATGCATCATGCAAGGATACTAGAAGGTCTACTACCTCCTATGTGTTTCAAACTAATGGAGATTGTATTAGTTGGAAATCACAGCTCCAATCCGTAGTAGCATTTTCAACAATAGAGGCAAAATTCATGGTGACCACAGAGGCATTCAAAGAAGCAATATGGCTACAAGGAATTATAAAGGAGTTGAAGCTTCTAGTTGGAAAGGCAAGGGCATATTCTAACAACCAATCCTCAATTCATTTGTGCAAGAATCCAGTGTACCACGAGAAGACAAAACACATTGATATTCGTTTGTTTTGGATAAGGTAGAAGATAGAAGAAGAAGTAATCAAGTTGGAGAAAGTGAAGTCAGAAGAGAACCCTGCTGATATTAGCACTAAGGTGTTACCTATTAGGAAGTTCAAGCATTGCTTGGACTTACTCAACTTTAGTTGCTAAGTAGCTACACATGAAAGCCTTACCACCTCCATTGGACAGATATGCTTTGCTTGTTGGGGCTTGAAGAAATAAGGTAGAATTTGTGGTATTATTCCTTAAACTCCCAACTACGATTCAGTTAGTTAGTTAGTCATTAACTAACTTAACTATAAAAAAGGACAACTTGCATATTGGGTCCCTAGGCCTATATATAAAGTGAACTACTCCTCTCATTTCATAAGTGAAGAAAAACAAGGAAGAACAAGTCAAACACAAGATAGAGACACAACACAGCCGAGAGAGAAGTTAGAGTGAGAAATGGAGAGAGATATGTGAGAGAAAGAGAGAGGCTGGGATTGGGAAATTGTATTGAGCAACATTGTTGATTATCTTGGCTCGGGATTAGTGAGTTAATGAGTGTTGAGGAATTACACCATGGATGACTTGCTGTGATTATTTCCTTGTAGCTCCTGAGATTGATATCTCTTATTCTCATTATCAATAAATATTGGTGGCAATGCTTTCAAACTGGAGTATGACCAAGTTCACATTGAACTTAGGATTGGAACCAGTATAAATCTCTGTGTTATTGTGTCTGACAACCATTTAGATTCATCTGTGTTATATTTTTTTAGTTTAATGTGTTTGCTGGTTTTTTGTTCTTGATTTGTTTGTTTTGATTTAACTTTTTATTTTTTTAAGTATGATCGTGAAGCTGGAATTGCAGAGGTTAATTCTTATGTATTAGAGCTAAATTTCCTACAGTTTAAAAAGAGCATTATGGAATGGGAAATTGTAACAAATGGCCTTAAATCTCACACTGATAAAGGTTAGTGTCCATTTTTTTTAAAAAAAATGAAGTAAATGACCTTTTATAAATGTTAATACCTAAAATGCCCTTGGTTATATAGATGAAGCTCAACTCCATTTTTTTTTTGGTTCTACTGTTTGTTTCCACAAGTTTTTTTTTTCTCTTTCTTTCATGATATATCATAGCAAATAAAAATAATATACCACTCTATTTATTTATTAATATATCATAGCACATAATAAAGATCTACCGTACAAAATAAAAAAAATACTGAAAACTTAAATTAATATTTAATAGTTTTTTTTTTCTTTTTATCCTTCACAATATACCATATCACATACAAACGATATACCTTAGACCAATATGAATATACCATAAACTTAAACTAATACTCTATTAAGTGATTTTTTTTCCACGATATACAATAGCATATAAAAACTATATTCTGCAATCATAAGCATAAATATTATAGTGAAAAATTAATATACCACTAGTATAGTGGAGCAAATATATATATATATATACCAAAAACTTAATTTAATATTCCACGTGTTTTTTTTCTTTCTCTTTCCTTCATGATATACCAATGAACATAAAGACAATATTTCCTAGTGAAATATAATTATACCTCAAACTTAACCTAATATTCTACATTTTTTAATTTTCATCTTTCGTTCATTATATACCATAGCATATTAAAATAATATACCACAATCTTAAACTAATATACTACCTTTCAGTTTTTTTTTAATATATTATTGCACATAAAAACGATATACTATTGTGCAAAATAACTATACCAAACACTTAATTATTGAAGGTTATAATTGTAATTTCGTCATCAAACTTTTAACAGAATGGACATTCTGTTAATTTTTTATGAAAAGAGACATTTATTAACTTAATTGTTAGATTTAGGGCCATTTTGCATCTTGACCCTTATGGAATTAATCATATACCAAAAGGTCAGTGAAAGTAATATTTGTTTCATATATAAAGAATATTTTACTTGCAAGTGATGATAAAAATTTTATATGTAAGATGAAATAATTCATTTCTCAAATTATTATTTTGAGATAAAAGAATATAAATAACATATATAATTTTAATTAATTAGAGAGTAGCCACAACATCTTTGATTATATAAAATTATGTATTATTCATCTCATGTTACTTTTATCTTTAACTATGATAAATTCAACTCAAACTAACATTTGTAAAATGATCTGGAATGAGAATAAATTAAGAACATTCATTTGCTTGTATTTTTAAAAAGCCTAATGTATGTCTAAGAGTTTGAATAAAATTTTGCATTGCATTTGTTTTAAAATTGTTAAGTAGTATCAAAATAACTTAAGACCACTTTATACAAAGGGATGGCGTATCTTTTTTGAGATACATTATATTACATTCATGCATACTTTATTGAAATAAATTGACATTATGGAAATATATTTGACCACTTACATTCTAACTTTATATTGATTCACGTAAATTATCATGTGACTCAAAAAAAAAAAAAAGATTACCACTAAGTTGTATTATGGATAACTAATTATTTCTATTATAGAAGTCAGATTCATTTATTATTTTGAGGATACATCTCGTATGGTACTTGTTGACCGAGATTTTCGGCAACTAATAAAATATTATAAAATTATTGAGCTGTAAGAAAGTGAGAGAAGGATTTTTACGTGGTTGGGGCGTTAATGAGCCTTAATCCACGAGTCTTTGTTATTTATGGATGTATTTAATACAGATATTATACTTTGAGAATTTCACCCTTATAAATACAGAGAATGTTCTTGGTGAGTATTTACTCAACTTGCTCGTATGCAGCCCAAGATTCTCGATCCCATTTAATGAGCTTTGAGGGGGTATTTATAGTGTTTTTGGTGGGGTAATCCCTAGAATTGTCCTTACAAGTGTATATGTAAGTATCCATAAAGTTGGGTATTCCCAATGAATATACCAAGGGTAATGCATGGTCAAATCCTTAGGTGCTGTAGGGTTTTTATGTGGAATGTCCTTATTGCCTTTTGATTGACGTGACTCTTCACAGTGTAGCCGTCGCTAGACTTAAATGATCATTACTGTGGCGCTGCTGGTTGGAGGTTGTGCCGTCAGACTTTATTGCGTGTAGCAATCCCAACACGCTTCCTCCCATGCGGCATTTAATGCGACTTGATTGCTCAGGAGAAACCTGACACCTCGCGGAGATGCCTTAGCGTTATGTGAGCTTCCGGGAGCATATTGAGTTCCATGTGCCTTCTCTGGGACCTACGTCCGGGACGTTACCTTATGGCCTAAAGACTTAGTAAATATTGTGAATTGCTTGATCCACGTGTCCCTGTCTAATTGGTCCACATATATTGGGCAAAATTAGGGGCAACATTTACCCCCGAAGTCTGGTTTATTTAAAAAATGAAACAAGGCTTGCTCAAGTGCCTCCGGTTGACTCCTCGGTTTCCTGGCACGAGCTTTGAGCGCGTGAGGGTGTATTTAATGATGGCATTTAATGCAGCGATTCACTTTTTGCAGAGGTCGATTCGTTTCACGCCCATTGATTGATACGGCGCATTAATGGTGTCAGACGGATACTCAAGCGTTTCCACCGCCTTTATTGTAAATTAATCTGGTCCGTTGATCTTTGGGTATTTGAATCGTGCGCTTCCCTCACCGTTCGATTGGTAGGTGATGACGCCTGTTCCTCATGCATTTTTGCCTATAAAAGCCACCATCTTCTCTTCATTTCGGTTACTTCCCATTTCTTGCCAACTCTGCTCGAATTTCCTAGAGAGAAAATTCTCAGACCTAGAACGAAGCCTTCAAACACTTTGCGATTTTTCCAGTTCTTCTTTGCTCGTTGCTACCAGTCCTTCTCGTCTTCACTCGACTTGCATCAGGACCCCCAGTTTAACTTTCATCGTAAGTTTTTTGCATCCTTTGCTCTGTTATTGAATGGCATATTATTACTTGTTCTGTTTGTTCTTTTCTGGGTTTTCATTCGAGATTTCTAGGCATGCAAGTGTTTAAGTTCTTCATGTAGTCTGTTTGAATTTACTGCTCTAGTGGTAGGATTTCCATTGTCATGCCTCTGTTGTTGTTGTGTATTTTCTTTGTAGAAGGCCATACATTCTTCGTTTAATGGCTGCTTAGGGCATAGAACAGAATCTTTTCTTTCTGTTTTCTTTATCGCGCAAAGCCGTCTTCTGTGAATTTACTGCACCCGACACTTGTCCAGGAAATTCCTTCTAGGTTTTCGTGTGTGACACGTGTCCGGAGGGGGCCTCTTTCCAGCGGTTAGGGGACCCCCATTCCCTTTTTCTTGATTTAGGGTTTGGTACGGGGCCTAACTGCTGGAATTTTACCCTTTTTTACAGAATAGAAAAATGTCTGCTTCTGGCTCAAAGTCCTCAAAGAAAAGTGGTAAACGCATGGCTACCCTCGAAGAGGTCTCCCTGGGACCCGTTGCCCAGGAGGGGTATAAGTCCCGGGCGACCGGATGGGAAGCGGCTGAGCTTCATTCGACCTTGACCTGTCCCCACCAACTGGAGAACATTGTGGAGGTTGCTGGAATCAAGCCTTCCACTTCAGGAACCTACCACCAGCCACCTCGCGACACGGAGACGCCTAACCACAACTACGGCGGCTTCGGAGCTTGGAGCCAGACGCACCTGATGGCCGGTGCCATGCTCCCTCTTCAGGATTACTTTGTTAATTTTCTAGTTTTTGTCAGCCTTGCGCCATACCAACTCATTCCCCAAGATTACCACCTGCTTTCAGGCTTATTTATTTTTTATGCCGCCCGAGGATGGGGATCTCCCCGCCCGGCGGAAATTTTGTATTTTTATGAACTTGTTTCCGTCCCCAAGAAGGGGGACAAACTTAAGGAAGGTTTTTATGGGTTCCGGGCCCACCCTGCTAACGAAGGGGTGGTCCCGTATAATAGGCAGACTCACGTTAAGGAGTATCGCCATCGCTTTTTCTTTTCCTCCGGATTTAGGGCAATGGACCATCCGGAGCTCCTCACTGAGTGGGTGAGGATCCCTCCATATGAACGGACTGCCCCTACCCAGGCCTTTCTTCGGAGAGCCCAGGCCTTTGCCTCATACGACCGGGCCGATCTTGACGTCGAGGGTCTGGTCACTACGGAGAACTGCAGGAAGGCCAAACTTATCCTTCCGCATCAATCCGTGGAGGACTCTAACCTCTCCCGGGTCATCTGTCCCAATGTGAGGGCGCCGGTCGCAGAGAAGACCTTCCGGGACGAGATTATCGCCACGGCAGAGAAGAAATACCAGGAGTATCTCTACCGAAAGGCCCAGGAGAAGGCGTACTCTAAGGCCCAGGCGGCCTCCGGGAGGGCGCTCCGTGTGGGGAGGCCGGTGGAGAGAAAAAGTCAGGCGATTGCCGGGAAGCCCCTTCACATTGGGGATTCATCGGAGAGAAGGGCTCCCAGGCCACAGCCTTCGGTTCCAGAGCTAAACACTGGGGCTCTTGGTGCCAGCACTTCCGGCGCCGGCGGTAAGTCTCCTTTGGTAATTCATTATGTTCCTTCTGTTGGCGAATATGCCAGTCGTAGGCCCGTAGGGTTCGACGAGCGTCTGTATAGGTTTAGGATGCCCTCGACCCGGTGGGGGGATCGTTTGAAGGAATTTTATTTTTCAAACTTAGGAGATTTCCTAGGTCGGTCCCGGATGGATTCTGGTCCTCTGGAGCCCGTTCCCTTAGGTCCTTCAGCTTACATTACATCCAGCTGGTTCCGGCATTCGGACAGCTATCTCGGAGATGATGCTGCCAGCATAAAAGTTCGGAACTTTGCTAGGGCCGGATTAGGAAGTCCGGGTAGGACTAGCTTATTTGCCATATCTTGCGTCGGTGGTTTCCCACGGATGTTCTAACACTTGCTTATTTTTGTTGTAGCAGGTATCTCCATGGACGCCATCTTGGATCAGCTTGCTGGGGTTCACACTCCTAAGGCTCCTCCTGCCTTTACTTCTTCCCCAATGGCCCCTGCTCTAAAGATTTCTTCCAGCGCTCCCCCCGACACTATTGATTTAGTGGATGACGAGGAGGTGCTGCCGGGAGAAGGTCAAGAAAAGCAATGGGGCTTTTCTGAGGAAGTTGAAGAAGGTGCAGGAGGGCTCCGGGCTCTTCCTGAGGAAGTTGAAAAAAGTGAAGAAGAGCAAGAAATTGCTCTGATTCGCAAGCGTAAGGGCAAAATGATTGCCCAGGAAGAGCCCAAGCGGCCTCGGAGAGCTGACACTCCGGCCCACGGTCTTGATGGTGGGGTCTCTCCCATGGAAGAGCATCCCGCTCCTCCCAACATTGTGCTGACTCTGGTTTCTGGAGACGAGGCGAGGCAAGAGCTCCGGATAGCCAAGCATAACTATGCCATGGACGAATACTCCCGGGGGTTTGCCGAGGTGGAAGCCCTTAGGAGGGTTCTGCGGGTTGAGGTGCAAGAAACCATCAACAACCCGGAGTACCAGGATCTGTGGGACCTAAACTTGGACCCCCTATTGGACTGGTTTCGTCGCTTCCTTGGGCCCACCTTGGCTCCCTTTGTCGCGGAGATGACTGGCGAGTTTGCTTCTCAGCTTACCCGGTGCGCTCCTAAGTGGTTCGCCACTTGCGCCTCCCTGAACTCTATCTTCCAGGTCCAGGACCTTAGCCACTCCCTCACTGTGGTAAGTGTTTTGTAATCTTGCTTTTCCCTTTATTTTTCTTTTTTTTTTGGGGATTCTCTCTTACACTTGTATTGTTGTGCAGCTTGCTGCTGAGGCTGACCGCCTCTCCAAGAACATAATTAACCATGGCTTCATTCTGTCTGATTTTGGGGACATGAACGACGTCAGGAAGGTCCTTCAGGATCTTACTGCGGAGAGGCAGCTTTACCAGGAGGCTGCTGAGCGCCGGGAGGCTTTTGCCAAGGCCAATGAGGAGGAGGCCAAGCGGAGGGAAGCCCAGGCGGAGGCCATGATCCGGGATGAGGCCCAGCGGAGGGACAGGCTGGAGGCCCAGCATCAAGAGGAGCTGAGGGCGGAAAGTGAGGCTGCTGCAAAGGCCAAGCGGGAGCTCCGTGAGGCCAGGGAAGCCTTGGACGAGATGGTTGCCAAGGTGAGATCCTTAGAGGAAACTCACCAAGCAGACTTAGAGTCCAGGGCCGCCCTAGCCGCGGAGCTGAAGGAGCTCAGGGACTTCAAGGAACAAGCCTCCAAGAAGGCAAAAAGAGTCGAGCTTCTCTCTCCCGTTTCCTGCGGTCGGTGCCCTAAGCGCTTCGATGATGGAGTCTTCATGGCTTGGTCTACCAACGACCAAAATATCAAGCTTACCTTCTACCCCAAACCTGAAGAGATGATTGCCAAATTTCGGGAGAAGAAGAAGAAGCTTGATGCCATGGTAGAGGAGCGTATCGGACCTCGCCTTCCTCCGCGTATTGACTGAGCCACTTGAGATTAACCCAGTACAGCCAGGATTTCACCCACTTCTCTTATTATTATTATTTTTTCTTTTTATATATATTTGCTGCTACCTTGGGACAATATATTTAGGTAGCTGTTTTTATTTGAAGGGGAGACAATTTTTTAAGGCCTGTCCCCGGGCCACTTGTATATATTTGACCTGCCCTGTGGGCTAGGATATTTATATGTGATCTCTTTTGCCACATATTTCTCTTTTTTTGACCTGTCCTTTGGATCAGGATTTTTTTACTTATGCTTTTTATTTTTGTGCATACTTTTTGACCTGCCCTTTGGGTCAGGATATTTTACTTAGTTTGTTTTCTGTCTGTCCGTGGGGTATACCCTAGTACCCCCCTGAGTGGCATAGAAACTTTTTTTTAAGGCACTCAGTTTTATTCAACATGTAGAGGAGGTATACATTTGGACGGTACAAACTCTTTGAACAAAGTCTAAGTTATATTTTTGTTATTGGTAATATTTTCTGAGGTGATCGGCATTCCAGGCTCTTGGCACAATGGTTCCATCCATTCTTTTTAGCTTGTAAGTGCCGGAGCCAATTTTTTCCTCGATTTCATATGGTCCTTCCCAATTTGGCCCAAGTACCCCCACTCCGGGTTCCTGGGTGGCTGGGAAGACTCTTCTTAAGACCATATCCCCAATAGCAAATTTTCTGTTTTTAACCTTAGAGTTAAAATACTTGGTCACCTTCTTCTGATAAGCTGCCATCCGTATTTGAGACTCATCCCGGAGTTCTTCGACTTGATCCAAAGCCTCTTGAAGCAAAGCTTGATTCGTGGCTGGATCGTAAGTCGTCCTCCTGTGGGATGGGAATAACGTTTCTACCGGGACCATCGCTTCACAACCGTACGCCATTGAAAAAGGCGAGTGACCGGTCGTGGTTCTGGGGGTCGTCCGGTAGGCCCATAAC